>NW_026042309.1:1090000-1390000 GCF_023856365.1 Brienomyrus brachyistius
AGCTGAGGCTCAGAGCATTCTGGGTAATTCTGATCTAGGTACCTCACAAACGTCTTCAGTTCCTCCTTTAGGAACTTCATGGCTTTTTCCTCTAGCGACTAAAATAAACAGTCAAAGTTAATTATTGCTACTTATACCAAACCTTTTCAGAGTTTCACTTGTGAATCATAGTTTAAAACATATTTTCTTTAAGATGATGAATTTATTATTATGCAGCTGTATAAAATATAAGCTAATTCACATAACAGCCAAGAAAATATATATCAGCAATAAATACAAACCTTCAATATGGATGATAAACCCGATTTATCATGTAGATCTGAACTGCAATCTTCCATTTGGTCTCTGTGAATTAGGCAGAAACATAAAGACCTCAATTCATCTACACCAATGTAACAGAAAGACTGAAAAGTTCCCCATTAAAATTGCTGTTACTGCAGATAAAGAATAACACTGTGGTATATTACAACACCAATTCCAAAAAGTTGGACATTGTGCAAATTGTAAATAAAAACAGAATGCAATGATATGGAAATCTCATAAACCTGTATTATATTCATAACAAAGTATAGAAAACATATCAGATGTTTAAACTGAGACATTTTGCTATGTCATGAAAAATATTGAATACATGAAATTTTGAATTTCATGACAGCAACGTATCTCAAAAAAGTTGGGATGGGGGCAATAGGAGGCTGGAAAAGTTAGTGGTACAAAATCCCAATGTTAAGATCGCCGGTGAATGGGGAAGGTGCACGGACAGGCAGGCAGGCAAGGATCAGGCAGGCCGGTAGAATAAGGGGGAAACGGGGTTTAATCACAGGACTAAGGGCAGGAAACATCAGACGCCAACTAACATCAGTGACAGACCAGGAACCAGGGCAAGACATGGACTCAAATAGACAGGACTGATTGAAAATAATCGGACACAGATGGGTACGATCCGGGAAGCACACGTGGATAATCAGGGGGGCGTGGCACACATGAGGATCGTACGAGCCGGGTATGACAGACCCCCCCCCCCCCCCCCAGAGGAGGCGACGGACGAGGGAAACAGGACCTGGAAAAGAAGAACAAAACCATTCAAGGGACACCGGAAACATGACCGAGACACAGAACAGGCACAGAGACAAGAAGTAGGACAAAACCTGATAAAGGACAGGGAAGGCAGACAGACAGACTAGGAAAGGAGACACAGCGGGAACAGGCGGGACAAAAGGGCCAGGAGTGAACGGAGGAGGAACAAAGGGACTAGGAATGGAGACAGGAGGGACAAAGCCGGGAGGAGGAGCAAACGAAGGAGGGAGACAGGCAGGGGAGTAGGGAGAGAAGGAGGGGGAACCAAGGGGAGTCCGAGGGAGCCCCAGCGGGCGACGGGTGGCCGTCAGAGGGGCAGCAGGAGGCCGGAGCCGAAAGGGACCTCAGAGCAGCAGAGGAGGCAGGGCGAGGCACTGACGGAGGGGCCGAGGAGGGAGATGGAGGGAGAGCCAGGGAAGGGGACGAAGGAGCTGGAGGGGACCTAGGCGAGGGCAAGGAGAGGGGGGTAGCCGCAGCAGGCGGCGACGTCCTCCGACGTGCTGGAGCGGAGGGAACCGCAGGCAACTGAGGAGCTGCAGCAGGGGAGTCCGCAGGCGACCAGCGAGGCACCGGAGCAGGGAGCAAGACAGGGCGACGAGGCTGCGGAGGGGGACCCGCAGGCAACAGCCAACCCGGAGGGCGAGGACCCGCAGGCGCCGACCAAGCCCCAGCGCAGGCGAGGGAGGGCGAGCCAGGGGGCAGGGTGGGTGGGACCCCAGCCCTGCGTCTGTGTCCTCTCCCCTTACAGGACACAGAAATAAGGACCCTTGGTGGTGGGTCGAGCTCGCCGGGGCGAGGGCAGAGGAGTCACCAGGATCAGGTCTGGGGCAGAAGGGACCGGCATGGGGCAAGGAACGGGAGTCAAAAGGGGCACAGTCACTGGCAGAGGGAGCGCCTCCGGCGTGGGCGCAGGAGCTGCAAGCAGAGGGAGCGCCCGCTGGGGAGCTGCAGGCGGAGGGGGCGCCCGCTCGGGAGCTGCAGGCGGAGGGGGCGGCCGTTCGGGAGCTGCAGGCGGAGGGGGCGGCTGCTCGGGAGCTGCAGGCGGAGGGGCGGCCGCTCGGGAGCTGCAGGCAAAGGGGGCGGCTGCTCGGGCTGCGCAAGCGGCAGCGGAGGCAGTTACTCGGGCCCCCCGCCCCCCCGCTACCCCACCCCTCAATAAGGCTCTGCTTTGCTTATCAATGGAGCCGCCTGCTCTGTGAGCGACTGGCCCACAGCCGTGCCGGCCTGGGACTCGTGGGTGAGCAGGGAGCGTCAGACGGGGGGGGGCGCCTATCAGCTTGTTTCCCACATCCCTGCCCCCCCGCTTCTGTACCAGCTGGTCCCCGGGTCCCCACTAGCTGGGGCGATACTGCTGCCTAAATATGACGAAACATTAAACATGTCATAATCCTGCACCTGTTCTCCATCCCAGTGGACATAATGTGCATGATGTCATCAGCGTGCACCACCCCATCTGGAATGTCGTACTTTATTACAGAATACTAACCGCTTCAGGGATCACCTTTTGTCTGTTAGCCACAGCAGTGAAGGAAGTTGCGCATGCAGTCTCCGCCTGGGTCACATGTGTGTGGAGTTTGCATGTTCTCCCCATGTCATCGTGGGGTTTCCTCCAGGTACTCCGGTTTCCCCCCACAGTCCAAAAACATGCTGAGGCTAATTGGACTTGCTAAATTGCCTGTAGGTGTGCGTGTGAGAGTCAATGGTGTGTAAGTGTGCCCTGTGACGGGCTGGCCCCCCATCCTGGGTTGTTCCCTGCCTCGTGCCCATTGTTTCCGGGATAGGCTCCGGACCCCCCGCCACCCAGTAGGATAAGCGGTTTGGAAAATGGATGGATGGATGGATGGATGGATGGCCAGACCTTTAAGTTTGACTACAAAGCACCTATGACAGATATCAGCCTTCACATGATGTCACAACACCATCCCTCACTGATGTGTCTTACCTGTTCTATTCAGAACAGCAAAGCCGTTAACAGGCTCCTAATGCCAGAGCCTGCTGTGTTTAACAGGGATCCAATTCATTTTATTGAATGGAAGGCATCCTTTATGTACTCATTCAGAGAACAGGTATCTCTTCAGCAGATAAGCTGTATTACCTTAAGAAATATATCAGTGGTCCTGCTCATAAATGTCTTGAGGGCACGTTCTACCGAAGTGATGATGAGGCATGCAAAGATGCTTGGAATAAGCTTGGTCAGCGATATGGTCAGCGATATGGTCAGTGATACGGTCAGCGATACGGTCAGTGATACGGTCAGTGATATGGTCAGCAATATGGTCAGTGATACGGTCAGCGATATGGTCAGTGATACGGTCAGCGATACGGTCAGCCATACGGTCAGGAATACGGTCAGCGATACGGTCAGCGATACGGTCAGTGATATGGTCAGCCATACGGTCAGCCATACGGTCAGGAATACGGTCAGTGATACGGTCAGCGATACGGTCAGTGATACGGTCAGCCATACGGTCAGCGTTACGGTCAGCCATACGGTCAGCGATATGGTCAGTGATACGGTCAGCGATACGGTCAGCGATATGGTTAGTGATATGGTCAGCCATACGGTCAGCCATACGGTCAGGAATACGGTCAGTGATACGGTCAGCGATACGGTCAGTGATACGGTCAGCCATACGGTCAGCGTTATGGTCAGCCATACGGTCAGCAATACGGTCAGCGATATGGTCAGTGATACGGTCAGCCATACGGTCAGCGATATGGTTAGTGATATGGTCAGCCATACGGTCAGCCATACGGTCAGGAATACGGTCAGTGATACGGTCAGCGATACGGTCAGTGATACGGTCAGCCATACGGTCAGCGTTACGGTCAGCCATACGGTCAGCAATACGGTCAGTGATATGGTCAGTGATATGGTCAGCGATATGGTCAGCGATACGGTCAGCCATACGGTCAGCGATATGGTTAGTGATATGGTCAGCCATACGGTCAGCGATATGGTTAGTGATATGGTCAGCCATACGGTCAGCCATACGGTCAGGAATACGGTCAGTGATACGGTCAGCGATATGGTCAGCCATACGGTTAGCGATATGGTTAGTGATATGGTCAGCCATACGGTCAGGAATACGGTCAGCGATATGGTCAGTGATACGGTCAGCGATATGGTCAGTGATACGGTCAGCGATATGGTCAGTGATATGGTCAGCCATACGGTCAGCCATACGGTCAGGAATATGGTCAGTGATACGGTCAGCGATACGGTCAGTGATACGGTCAGCGATATGGTCAGCGATACGGTCAGCCATACGGTCAGCGATACGGTCAGCCATACGGTCAGCGATATGGTCAGCGATACGGTCAGCCATACGGTAAGTGATACGGTCAGCGATACGGTCAGCCATACGGTCAGTGATACGGTCAGCCATATGGTCAGCGATATGGTCAGCGATACGGTCAGTGATACGGTCAGCCATAGGGTCAGCCATACGGTCAGCCACACGGTCAGCCATACGGTCAGCCATACGGTCAGCGATATGGTCAGCGATACGGTCAGCCATACGGTCAGCCATGCGGTCAGCCATACGGTCAGCCATAGGGTCAGCCATACAGTGATACGGTCAGCGATACGGTCAGCCATACGGTCAGTGATACGGTCAGCCATACGGTCAGCGATATGGTCAGCGATACGGTCAGTGATACGGTCAGCCATAGGGTCAGCCATACGGTCAGCCACACGGTCAGCCATATGGTCAGCCATACGGTCAGCGATATGGTCAGCGATACGGTCAGCCATACGGTCAGCCATGCGGTCAGCCATACGGTCAGCCATAGGGTCAGCCATACAGTGATACGGTCAGCGATACGGTCAGCCATACGGTCAGTGATACGGTCAGCCATACGGTCAGCGATATGGTCAGCGATACGGTCAGCCATACGGTCAACCATACGGTCAGCCATACGGTCAGCCACACGGTCAGCCATTCATCATCCAAAGGGCATTTCCGGAGAGGCTCTCAAAATGGCCACAAATACGATCCAAAGATGCCGAAGGGTTACAGACATTTTCTGATTTTTAAATGCCTGTTTGCAAACTATGCCTCATGCAAAGGGCCTAGACATACTGAGTGACTGTGAGGAAAATCAAACATTAATTCAGAAGCTACCTGACTAGTTAGCATTGCGCTGGAATCGTCGGGTTACGGTAGCCCTCATGGAAGGTGGCGAATTCCCATCTTTCCAAGACTTTGCCAGATTCATATCAATTGAGGCAGAAATTGCATGCAATCCTGTCACCTGCCTACATGCACTTCACTCAGTGGATTCACACCAGGATAAAATAATCACAAGGGAACCTAAAAGAAACAGGGCTAATGTTCTCAGCACTCAAGCCACTGTTGGCAGGGATAAAGAGACATCAACTAACGACAGAGTATGGGCAGTGTAACAAGCATCAACTCCACAGATGTCCTGAGCTTATGAAAACGTCTCCTGAGAACCGAAGTTCATATGTAAAGGACAATAAGCTGAGCTATGCTTGTTTAAAAGCAGGTCACTGTGCAAAGGAATGCCGTCGTCGCCATAGCTGTGAGGTATGCAGGAGAAGGCACCCCACTAGTGTTCATGATTACAGCTATGAGAAGAATGGAAGTAGAGACCAACCTGTGCCTGATATAATCAGAGCTACAAGCTACACACAACTACAGCTGCTATGTCACTTAATGCCACCAGTCAAGAACAGTCACATAGCACCTCCATGATTGTACCTGTGTGGGTATCCTGTGTCAAAGATCCAGCAAAGGAACAACTTGCATATGCTTTATTAGACACGCACAGTGACAGCACTTTCACTGACAAAGAGGTGAGCAATGAATTACAAATGGACACTTACCCAGTGCAGCTGAAACTCACCACCATGTTGGGAGAGAATATGGTGATGAAGAGTGAGAGAGTATCAGGACTCTGTGTAAGGGGTTACAATTCATCGGTGCACATTGCTCTCCCTCCTGCATACACCAAAGACTGCATACCTCTCAATCGTGATCACATTCCAACGCACGAAACTGCTAAACACTGGAGTCACCTTGCTGCAATAACTGATAAGATACCACCCCTCCTCAGCTGTGATGTTTGACTCTTAATTGGGTACAACTGTTCAGGATCGCTGGCGCCTAGACAGGTGATACTAGGTAGAGACAATGAACCATATGCTGTGCTAACAGACTTAGGATGGAGTATCGTTGGCTGCCCAACACCTTAGCTTGATACAACCACAGAATTCGCCTTATGTCACCGAGCTGCGGTATAGGAACTGCCTCAAATAACACCAACAGATATACTTCAAGTCCTAGAGTTGGATTTCAAGGATGTCAGAGGAGAGTTTCAGGCAAACTCACAAGAGGATCTAATTATCCTGGACAGGCTCAAGGAAGGTATAAAGGAAAACTACCAAGGACGTTATGAAATGCCACTTCCTTTTATACAACGGCCACATTTACCTGATAACAGGCAGCTTGCTGAAGTCAGGCTCAGACATTTAGGGCGGAAATTCTGCAAGGATGAGAAATATAAACAAGATTACACTGCAAACATGAAGGATATCATTGAGAGAGGTGATGCTGAAGAGGTCCATGATTTTGGCACTCATGGTGAACGATGGTTCATTCCCCACCATGGTGTCTACCATCCAAAAAAGCCAGGTAAGTTGCGTGTTGTGTTCGACTGCTCTGCAAAGGGCAATGGTACCAGCCTAAATGAACATCTACTTCCAGGTTCAGACATAATTAATAATCTAACTGGCGTTCTCATAAGGTTCTGGCAGCATCACATTGCTCTGACATGTGACATAATGTTTCAATGACATGTGAAATGTTTCATCAGTTCCGTGTCAAGGAGAACGACCGCAACTATCTGCGCTTCCTGTGGTGGAAAGATGGAGACATGAGTCCACAGCCTAAAGAATACCGAATGAAGGAACATCTTTTTGGAGCAGTATCGTCTCCTGGCTGTGCAAACTATGGACTTAAACGCTTAGCTAATGAGAGCAGACACTCATCCATTAGGGTCCCAGTTTATTGAAAGAGACTTCTACATGGATGATGGAGTCACAAGCATGGAAACTGTGGAGAAGGTCATTCAGTTAGCACAGGAGGCAAGAGAGGTATGTGCAAAGGGTGGCCTTCATCTTCACAAGTTTGTGTGAAACACCCATGCTGTTTCACAGAGCACACCCTCATGAGAGCGTGCTGCAGATGGTAAGGCAAAGGAAATCACTTTCAATGACAGCCCCCTGGAACGAGCGCTGGGGATTCAGTGGAAGACAGAAAGTGATTGCTTTAAGTTTAAGATCACTCTAAAGGAACCACCAATGACACGGCGGGAACTACTGTCTACCATTGCTTCTATATTCGATCCTCTTGGGTTCCTTGTTCCATATTTCCTTAAAGGGAAAAGGATCCTCCAGGAAATGTGTCGCCAAGGTACTGGCTGGGACGACCCACTGCCAGAGGAGCTGGAGAGCTGGCAAAGGGACCTTGTCAAGTTAAAGACTATGAACATAGATAGATACTGCTTACCTCTCAATTTTGGAAGGGTTATGAGGAGAGGTTTACACCACTTCTCTGATGCAAGCACCTTAGGGTATGGTCAGTGCTCCTATCCGAGAGTCAAGAATGAGAAAGGAATGGTCCATTGTGCCCTCATCATAGGAACGTCCCGTGTAGCTCCCACAAAGGTGGCCACCATACCAAGGCTAGAATTGTCAGTGGCAGTAGTCTCACTTACAGTCAGCAATATGCTTAGAGAAGAGCTTAGCTATTTGAATGTGGAGGAGTTCTTCTGGACTGACTCCAAAGTAGTTCCAGGCTACATAAATAATGATGCATGACTCTTTCACATGTTCGTAGCCAATAGGGTTCAGACATTTCGCCACAGTACAAATCCTCAACAATGGCTTTATGTCTCAACGGAAGAGAATCCAGCAGACAATGCCTCTAGAGGGAAAACCATAAATGAGTTGTTTTCCTCAAATTGGTTTGGTGGTTCTGTGTTCCTCTGGAAACAGGAAATACCGATAATAACAGATGTAGTATTGGAACCTCTAATAGGTGATTCAGAGGTGAGAAGAACTGGAACACTGCATACAGGGGTGTAGTGCTGCTGACCGCTTGTCCGAGTTCTCATCATGGTTGCAGGCTACTAAGGCCATTTCATGCCTTTTGCGAGGAGTTAAAGGAAAAATAAATGGCCCCGCTAATGTAAGTGCATTGGAAAGTGCAGGGCGTGTCATCGTCAAACACCTCCAAAGGCAGGTGTACAAACAAGAAATACAGTTACTGAAAAAGGGAGGTCGGCTGCCAGATCATCCCAAGGTGCAGCACCTACAGTAGATGCCTTTTTAGATGCAGATGGCATAATCGGGGGGGAGGAAGGCTCAGTCGATCATCCTTCTCCAACTTACTCAGACACCCAGTGATCTTATCAAAAAACCATCATGTGACTAAGCTGATAATTAGTCATTATCATGAAAAAGTAAAACATCAAGGCGAGGGCTTTACCATCAATGAAATCAGATCCAATGGCTATTGGACTCCTGGAATAAGCAGAGCAGTTGCATCTTTTATCCGGCAGTGTGTCACTTGCCAGAGACTCAGAAGACCTGCAGAAGGTCAAAGGATGAGTGACCTTCCAAAGGAAGGTGTAGAGCCCTCCCCACCTTTCTCATAGTGTGGCATGGACTGTTTGGTCCCTTTACCACTAGAGAGGGAAGAAAGCAGCATAAAAGATAAAAGATATTCTGCTCATGAGCGATCCATAGTGAAATGTTAGAGGATGTGTCCACTGATGCCTTTATAAATGGTCTGAGATATTTCATTGCAATTCATGGTGCTGTTCGAAAAATCCAATGTGATCAAGGCACCAACTTTGTGGGGACAAAGAATGAATTGAATAAAGCTTTACAAGAACTTGACACTCCCAGACTCACCACCTTTCTATCCGAAAACCATGGTGATTTTGTTTTCAACGCACCTCACTCCTGTCACGCCGGAGGTGTGTGGGAGTGCCAGATAAGGACCATAAGGAGTGTGTTGAACTCCACATTATCATTGGCCTCTTGCAGACTCAACGATACTTCTCTGTGAACGTTGTTTTATGAAGTTATGGCTATACTCAACAGTCGCCCACTTACTGTGGACAACCTGTGCAACCCTGATAGTATGGAACCACTCACAGCCAATCATCTACTTACAATGAAGTCCAACATGGCTCTACCTCCACCAGGGAAGTTTGTTAGGGAGGACCTTTACGGACAAAGGAGATGGCGCAGAGTACAGTATCTGGCAGAACAATTTTGGAGTCACTGGAAAGGGAGCATCTCCACATTATTATTGCAAGACAGCGTTGGCACACACCGAAGAGAAATGTACAAGCGGGAGATACAGTGATGCTTGTGGATGACTGGTTACCCAGATGTGAATGGACACTGGGACAGATTTTAGAGACTGTCACTGATGAAGATGGACTGGTAAGAAAGGGTAAAATATGTATAGGAGATAGGAGACTTAGCGAGAAAGGGGAACGCCTTGGTAAGCTGTCAGTGCTAGAACGTCCAGTGCAGAGGTTAGTCTTGTTATTAGAAGCTACTTAAGTACATTTCACTGATGTTTATGCTTTATTTTCCAAATGATACAGATTTGAAAATTATTTGTGCTTGTGGGTATTGCTTGGAACACACGTAATTTTGGTGGGAGTGTAAATAACCCCAAGGTTTGACATGAGACTAATTAATGTTACAAAACATATTGAGGTGCGTATTGCATATTTTTAAATATACGTTTGTATTCTGTATTCATTTGTATACATTCATTTATGCTTATGTAGTTTTATATAGTGAGACCCCTTATTTTTGAGGGACTTCCAGTTTTTTCAGTTACCAGAACATCGTTAAGCTAAGCTAAGCGGAGAACGTGTTTGTCTTTTGCTTTATGATATTTTGTAAATGGTTTAAGCACCCCCCCCCTGGTAAAGACACAAGCTCTTACGTTGGTTACGTTTTTTTTTTTTGGTAATTAATTTATTTTAAATAAATCGTGAACCATCAGTCATGTCTTTCGGCCATCAATCCGAGGGGAATGCTACAGAAGAGTATGATGAATTCAAAGATTTAGTATCTACTAAAGGAAACACATCAAAAGCGACCCAAACCAGAAAAGACGGCTGGCAAAAAGTGTCCGACAAATTAAATGTGTAAGTAGTTTTTAGTTATTGTATTTATCACTTGAATGTATTATTACGGTTCCAGTGTTTCATCATTCTTTTATTGTCATAATTACAGATAAAATACAATCAAGTTAAAGTACAAACATGACATTTCATTCATATATATATATGTTTGTATGTATGAGTTTGTGTATGTATGTATGTGTTTGTTGATTTTACGTATATGAATGGCGAGGCCATGACTGAACCCATTTCCTTGCACGGACACTATTAAGTCTGTGAGCTAATCCTAGTTTACGCAGAACAAACCTGCTCTGAGCAGGTTTGAGGATTTGGATGTGCTGCTACGATACCACATCCAGCAAGAGTTTCGAAAAACCGTGCCAACTACCCCAGGCGGCCAGCGTGTACCAAGTGCCCTATGGCCTGACTATAGACCCAGAGAGACATGCATGCTAGTGGGCTGTAACACTGTTACCTCTCAGCGCTCTTTCTCTTACACCCCACAGGGGGGCGCATTTCATGGCTTACACTATAAATGTTGCAACACACAGCTTCTAATGTCCTGAGGCCCCAGGGCACTTGCCCCACTGTCCCGGTCCATAACCCAGCCGAGGCTCCAGGGGGCGCTATCTTGGAGCACCTTCAGCCACCGGTTCATTCCCCCACCGTGAGCTAAGAAGCTCTACTGAGGATCTTTCCTGCCTGCTGCCGTTAGACCCCACAATGCCTGCTGTCGATGTGCAGGACCCACAGCCAGCCTTAACGTCCCATATTTAATGCGGTAAAAGCTGCTCTCTGTTTTTAATCATATAAATAACATCAGTTTGCTGCAGAACACAAGAGAATTTCCCCTCTTGGATCAACAAATCATCTTATTTTATACTCAGGGGATGAGAACCACTACAGTGTCACATTAATTATTATCTGAATCAGCAAGTATTTAAATGTCACCTTTGGCAAAGAAACCAATAGTCTTTCTCTTTTTTTGTCTGATGACAGTAGTTTATTGTTTAAGCCACACAGTTTGACTAAACATGTTAAACTAAAGCCTTCGTCTGAGTACGATCAAATGAATTCATGAGAGTGAAATTATTTGTTATCAAAACAGAAACATCCGTCTCACAAGACGACAATCTATTGTCGAGTCATTCTTTAATGGACATGCAGGGGGGAAAACAGGCAAACCAGTTTATTTCCAGCTCTGTGCTGAGGACTGAAATTTAAAATCTACTTTGCGATTAAATAACTTCCAATTCCAGCTCTCAGAAAGTCAGGTTTTACAGTAATCCTCATCCATTTACCTCAGATGTTATTTATATAGAATACAGACAAAACTTTTGTTTAAATTCTCAAGGTGATGGAATCTGTTAAAGGTAAAAATTGGTGCATTCATTATAAATGTTTTTTCCTCATAGCTTGTATGTGTCTCTGTGCCATCTGACTGAGAGTCTGAATGTCATTAACAGTGTTTGTTTAAATGCACATTTACCTTTGATCTGTAGGAAAAGGTCCCTCTCTGAAGGCGACTGGGGGCTCCATTGACGCGTCACTCTTCAGGGAAACACAGCTGGGTACAGGGGAGTCTGCTCTCTTCATCAGGACACTGTGGGCAGCGAGAGGAAACAAACCCTCCTTCATACTATAGACCCAGAGAGACTATAGACCCAGCCTCAGCCTGTGGGTCCTTGAGCAAGGCCCTTAACCCCCAGCTCCCTGGGCGCTGCTGCAGGTGGCAGCCCTTCACAGACAACTTCCTCTATGAAAAAAGAGCAAGTTCTGGGAGGCGTAAAGACAATTTCCCTACGGGGATCAATAAAAGTGTCAATTATTATTATTATTATTATTATTATTATTATTATTATTATTATTATTACATGCATGCTAGTGGGCTGTAACACTGTTACCTCTCAGGGCTCTTTCTCTTACACCCCACAGGGGGGCCCATTTCAGAAGCAGATCCATCCATTTCTATGCTGATCCAGACCAGATGATTCCTGCTGGGGCCTCTGTGAACATGAAGGGTAAGTAGATACATAGATAAATACACAATATCGAGTACTCAGCATTTTTACATCAAACTGATGAATTGGGTCTCCATTCTGTTAAGTTCCATGTGTAGAATTACACATAGTAAAGAGGTTTAGTGCAAAATTCGAATGCCACATTCTTTTATAAATATATGTATAAACATCCTCTCCTGGAGCCGACACCTTATCGTGGTGGAGGGGTTTGTGTGTTCCAGTGATTCCAGTGTTTCAGCTTTATGCCCCTGGTAGGGTCACCCAAGGCAAACAGGTCCTGGGTGAGGAAGCAGACGAACTGCGGCTCATTAGACCCCTTATGATGAGTAAAAACATGGATTCACGTTTTCCCTCCCCTGGGTCACTGTCCTCCCTTCCTCCCAGAGCCAGGCCTTTACCCATGGGGCCTGGTCGGTGTGGAGGAAATTTCTCTAAGTCCGATGTTTAAGTGTTTGACAGAACTTTATTATTCGATGAGCTCAAAGGGAACAGACACTCAGCAATCATGCGTCTCGTGTTCTGCTCCCCGAACAACAAGTGTATACATCTCTTATAGCAAAAAAAATGCAGTCATCAGACAGTTCAAAGAAAAGGATCAGGTGTCTGTAGACACCAGGCACTTCTGCTTATTGAGGCTTGCTTATCAGCACAGAAATTCCTTTGCGGTTTCATACTGAGTCGAGTTAAATTTATCCAATTACCCAATTACTTTTATCTCACTTCCAGGTCATGCTGATCCGGGCCCTTGCTGAGCAAGCTGCATTATGGCAAACGTTAGTTCCTTCATAGAAAATAGAAATCCCTTTACTTACAGTAAGCAAGCTTGCATTAATACATTGTGCTTGATACATCAGACTGATTCAAGTGAGATTATATTGTTTCAATCATTATAGGTAAATCAACAACACATTATAAACTCAATTGTTAATTACTGATTAGGTAATGCATTTTGCATAATTATTTATATTCCATTATTCATTACTGATTAGCATAATCAAGAATTTTCTATCACATTGGGCACAGCCTGAAGAAGGCACGTGGGCCCCCCCTCCAATGGGCTCACCACCCATAGGAGGGGCCAAAGGGGTCGGGTGCAGTGTGAGTTGGGCGGTGGGCAAAGGCAGAGACCTTGGCGGTCTGATCCTCAGCTGCAGAAGCTGGCTCTAGGGACATGGAATATCACCTCTCTGTTGGAGAAGGACTAGACTTTTATGGACGGAATTTCTTGGCAGAGCCAGGGCGTTGAGGGTGTCCGGTTTGGTGACTTTTTGCAGATGATGTGGTTCTGTTGGCTTCATCAGACCGTGACCTTCGGCTCTCACTGGAGCACTTCGCATTTGAGTGTGAAGCAACTGCAATGAGCATAAGCACCTCCAAATCCGAGACCATGGTCCTCAGCCGGAAAAAGGTGGAGTGCTCTCTCCAGGTCGGGGAGGGGGTCCTCCCCCAAGTGGAGGAGTTTAAGGATCTTGGAGTCTTGTTCACGAGTGAGGGAAGGATGGAGTGGTAGATCCAAAGATGGATCGGTGCGGCGTCAGCAGTGATGCGGGCGCTGCATCGGTCTGTCATGGTGAAGAGAGAGCTGAGCCAAAAGGCAAAGCTCTCGATTTGCCAGTCAATCTACGTTCCTACCCTCACCTATGGTCATGAGCTGTGGGTAGTGACCAAAAGAATGAGGTCGCAAGTGCAAGCGGCCGAAATGGATTTCCTCCGCAGGGTGGCTGGGCTCTCCCTTAGAGATAGGGTGAGAAGCTCAGTCATTCAGGAGGGACTCAGAGTAGAGCCGCTGCTTCTCCGCAGGGTGGCTGGGCTCTCCCTTAGAGATAGGGTGAGGAGCTCGGTCATTCGGGAGGGACTCAGAGTAGAGCTGCTGCTCCTCCGCAGGGTGGCTGGGTTCTCCCTTAGAGACAGGGTGAGGAGCTCAGTCATTCAAGAGAGACTTAGAGTAGGGCCGCTGCTCCTCCGCATTGAGAGGAACCAGATGAGGTGGCTCGAGCATCTGCTTAGGATGCCTCCTGGACACCTCCCTGGTGACTATGTCTCTTGGCTGGTCTGAGAAAGCCTCGGGATTAGGAGTGGCTGGGGGGAGGGAAGTCTGGGTTTCCCTGCTTAGACTGCTGCCCCCACTACATGTCCCGGAAAATAGGTAGAAGATGGATGGATGGATGTTTAAACATCTAAAATATTATTAATAACGGGAGAAAAATTGCTAATCATAAACATAATTAATTCAGATTTTGTTTTAGAATACAGTTAGCCAATTTGTTGCATTAGTTTGTGAGCAGTGTAATGTTTCCATACTATCTATCCTTTTTATACACCCATCCAGGCTTGTAAAACACCAAAATCAATGCCAGAATGCCCATCCCAGAATAATCATCTTTACTGCACAGGAACCCAGGGCTAATTCATACTTCTGCTTTGGGGCTGTGGACGGTCGTGCACGGAAGCGTCTGGTCATACTATATTTGTCAGTGAACGTAGATGACTGCAGTGGGTGCATGTATACAGCAGTGATATTCCAGCAGACCAGGGGAGGGCAGATGTACTTAAACAAAGTACATCTACACAGTACAGTACAAAAACAACAACCTCCATCGCACCTAATACCCCCCTACCCTCCCCCCTGGAACTCAGAATACACGAAGCGGATGTGAGCCGGCTGTTCCAGAAACAGAAATCCAAGAAGCCCCCAGACCAGACGGTGTCTCCCCCTCCTGCCTCAGAACCTGTGCTCATCAGCTGGCTCCCATCTTCACCCGCATCTTCAATAGATCCCTGGAGCTGTGTGAAGTTCCCTCCTGCTTCAAACACTCCACCATTATCCCGTCCCCAAGAAACCCACCATCACAGGACTGAATGACTACAGACCTGTCTCCTTGACGTCTGTGGTCATGAGATTCTCAGAACGCCTGGTTTTAGCCCATCTGAAGGACATTACAGGACACCAGCTGGATCCCCTGCAGTTTGCCTACCGGGCAAACAGGTCGGTGGATGATGCAGTGAATATGGGGCTGCATTATATCCTGCAACATCTCAACCGTCCAGGAACTTATGCCAGGATCCTCTTTGTGGACTTTAGTTCGGCTTTCAACACCATTGTGCCTAATCTCCTCTCCTCCAAACTCTCCCAGCTCAACGTGTCACCAGCTACCTGCCAGTGGATCACCAGCTTCCTGACAGACAGGAAGCAGCAAGTAAGGCTGGGGGGTCACTTCTGAAACACGGTCCCTCAGTATTGGTGCCCCTGAAGGATGTGTCCTCTCCCCACTGCGCTTCTCCCTCTACACCAATGACTGCACCTCCAGGAACTCAGCTGTAAAACTCCTGAAGTTTGCAGACGACACCATCATTGGACTCATTCAGGATGGTGATGAGTCTGCATACCGGCAGGAAGTGGAGCGGCTGGTACTCTGGTGCAGTCAGCACAACCTGGAGCTGAACACGCACAAGACTGTAGAGATGACAGTGGACTTCAGGAGACGTCCGTCATCACTGCTCCCCCTCAGCATATCAGACAGCCCGGTGTCTACTGTGGAGTTCTTCAAGTTCCTGGGTACCACCATCTCCCAGAACCTGAAGTGGGAGACCAACATCTCCTCCATCCTCAAAAAGGCCCAGCAGAGGATGTACTTCCTGAGACAACTGAGGAAGTACAGTCTTCCACAGGAGCTGCTGATCCAGTTCTACACTGCAGTCACTGAGTCTGTCCTCTGCTCCTCCATCACAGTCTGGTATGGAGCAGCCACCAAACAGGAAAGGAAGAGACTGCAGCGGACCGTAGGGACAGCAGAAAAGATCATCGGTGCCCCCCTGCCCTCCATCACAGTCTGGTATGGAGCAGCCACCAAACCGGACAGGAAGAGACTGCAGCGGACCGTAGGGACAGCAGAAAGATCATCGGTGCCCCCCTGCCCTCCATCACAGTCTGGTATGGAGCAGCCACCAAACCGGACAGGGAGAGACTGCAGCGGACCGTACGGACAGCAGAAAGATCATCGGTGCCCCCCTGCCCTCCATCACAGTCTGGTATGGAGCAGCCACCAAACCGGACAGGAAGAGACTGCAGCGGACCGTACAGACAGCAGAAAGATCATCGGTGCCCCCTGCCCTCCATCACAGTCTGGTATGGAGCAGCCACCAAACAGGACAGGAAGAGACTGCAGCGGACCGTACAGACAGCAGAAAGATCATCGGTGCCCCCCTGCCCTCCACCCAGAACCCGTCTCTCTCAAGATCCAGGGAAATGGCAGGAAAATCATCACAGATCCCACACACCCTGGACACAGACTTTCTGACCTGCTGCCCTCTGGCAGACGATATAGAAGCCTGCAGACCAGGACACCCGACACAGGAACAGCTTCTCTCCCCTCGCCATCTCCCTCCTAAACAGCTGATCTGTCACACTGCTAAACACCTACAGCACTGCAACTGCACTGTATGTACAGTCTGTGGGATATATTTCTGTAATCTTTGTATTTTCTGTATATAAGATTTACATTGTTTACTATATCTTATTGTTCATTTACACACTTTATGTGTGTATGTATGTATATATATAGATATGTACACATGGATATATATATATATCCATAAATATATTTATATTTATAAATAGTATAAACATATTATAGGGGCGGCATGGTGGTGCAGTGGTTAGCACTGTTGCCTCACACCTCTGGTACCTGGGTTCGAATCTCCGCATGGGTCACATGTGTGTGGAGTTTGCATGTTCTCCCCATGTCGTCGTGGGGTTTCCTCCGGGTACTCCGGTTTCCCCCCACAGTCCAAAAACATGCTGAGGCTAATTGGAGTCGCAAAATTGCCCATAGGTGTGTATGTGTGAGTGAATGGTGTGTGAGTGTGCCCTGCGATGGGCTGGCCCCCCATCCTGGGTTGTTCCCAGCCTCGTGCCCATTGCTTCCGGGATAGGCTCCGGACCCCCCGCGACCCAATAGGATAAGCGGATTGGAAAATGGATGGATGGATGGATAAACATATTATACATACAAATAACACTTTTATACATTTTTTTTTACAATTAGCTTTATATTTATAAATATAAATCCATATTACATATTCAAATTGTAGATTGTTATTGTTTTTACACTGTTGTGCTTGAGAGACCATCGACCGGAATATAATTCCTTGTATGTATTCGCTCACATACTTGGCCAATAAATGCTGATTTCCAAGGGACCTAAAAGTAGTGACAAGTTTGGGGATAGAATTTAATGCTTTATTTCCAGTAGGTTGTGCATGTTTGTAACATTGTAAAGTGTTTTTATAAAAATTGTATCATAATTTGAAAACCATGTCAAGCACTGTACAGCAGGGGTCTCCATCTCCGGTCCTGGAGAGCTACTGTCCAGTAAGGTTTTCTATCCTACCTGGCTATTTACCTGAGAACAGGTGTGACTCATCAGAAGCCAAGAAGTCACGTGATCTCGTACAGGACGACCGCTCAGCTCCCAACTATTTAATTTCTCCACCATTTAACCTCCAAATCGCTATTACAACAGTTCAGTATATATACTTTAACCATGTCAGAGTCACAAAGATTTTCCCATTTTTTCCTCACCTCACACTCACAAGAAAAACACTGACAAGAAAAAAAAATCGGCTCGACAAGTATCCGCTAGTCACTAAGGCGATGACTCTGACGCTGGCGGTGCCGATTCTGTGCTGGACCGAATTTTGGCTCGTATCGATGGTATTGATAAATCCCTAGACGCCTTGGACGATATAAAATTATCAATCTCCTCCATTGAGAGATCTCTTTCTAGCTTATTACTGTTAATGATTTGTTGTGATTGTTCGGCTCCACTACTCACGGTTTGGCGGAGTGGCCCCAACCCCCGCCCCCAGTGGACATACATATGGGGTGATTGGTGTACGGATTGATTCTGATCGTGTATGGACTAATCATCCCGAGATTCAAATACGCTGTCCATGATTCACCCATAATATTATTGTACCATGGTTGAACTGCACAAACATGTTTTCATTGGTCACTTATATAACTTGTTTTTCAAGAATAACTTCTAACAGAAAGAGTTAGAACACCTGTCTTGTCTTGTCTTTCTCTGGGGAAATGGACGCTTACCTTGCTTCTCCCAGGGGAAAAGAGGAAACGTTGCCTAAAATGCTTCGTTACCACAAGCGCAAACCCGCCGTCTGTGTAAGAGTGAAGTCTGTGTCTTTAAAATCACACAGTGTGTTTATTTTCCGGTGAAATGTGTGACCCCCCCTCCGTATTTACCCCGGTAGGTGTAAGCGATGTGTGATTCATTCCTGCTCGATGGCTCTGCTGCCATCTTACACTTACACTTATACACACACACAACACAATTAATCCTATATATATAGCGCCTTTCACAACAGAGTCGTTTACAGTATTAATTGTGTTGTGTGTGTGTGTGTGTGTTATTCAGCTGCGCTGTGGGCTGTGTTTGACTTATTGTTTACCGATTATTAAAATCAGACTTGCGAACTATTTGCTTTATACAGTTTAAATACGACTGCAAAGTATAACTACAATTAATCAGCACATTTCAGATTGGAGAACACAGAACAGATCCGTGGTAAAAACCTGTAATTTTAAACCATTTAATAAAATGTTAATCCTTGAGTTTAACCCGGATGTTTCGGCACACTAGCATTAATCCCCAACACTTAAAAAAGAAAAACTTAATATAGCAAAATATTACAGCCTTAGTATTACAGCACAGTATATTAGGCGAACTCATGCCTGAGTGTAAGTAATTAAATATTATTGATGTTAATTCGAAAACTCTTCTGATACACGTACAGTAACCTACTGTGCTGTGCGGACGTATATTTAATGTTTAATTATACTGAAAATTTTAAATCCCGCAATATATGTAGGCTGTGTTAAACATATCAATTTTATTATTATTATTATTATTAATATAATCTTACCTTGAAACATAGAATACCTTTACATTATTCCAGAATCTTAATAAAATGGCGACTCTGCCTTTAAAATCCCGACACTTAATTTCACTTTCGTTTACAGGCAGGAGATGATCAGCTCCGTTTCATGCAAAAAATGGACACGGACTCAGCGGCACATCGTAGGTTTTTTGGGGGAAATTATCTATGTGACTTAATAATTAGTAACAATAACCGCAATTCGGTTATAACACACACATTCTGCATGATCGTGCATGTAAAACGCGGTAATGCAATAACACTTAAATCATTAACAGTGGCGATGTGAGAAATTTAGAAATGGGGGGATCAAAGCTATTGGGGGGGGGGGGGGCGTCAAAGACAAAACTGTGTAATTTTATAATTTCATCAAAATATATTAACTGGTGCAGCGAAGTAAAAGTCAAACTAAACACTTGAATCACACTTTTTTATTTCCAATGCTGAACAAGTACAGGTAATATATTTTACAGACAGAACATTAAACAAAACAAGAGTAAAAAGATATTCAGACAGATCTGTAGTGTCAGTGTGTCCATGCACTTTGTGAGCCTGTCAGCGTGTGTCATCCCCTCCTGTCCCCAGTGGCCTGCAGTATGGTGTGGCTGTGACCAGGTATGACCGGAGAGGCTACCGCCCACTTTAACACCAGCTCTTGTTTGGCCCTGGAGCCACACTGATCCGGCCACATCCAGACAGCAGAGCTCTGCAGTGAGGGCCGGGGCCACACAGGCCAGGCTGATGGGTTTGTCTCCATCGGCATCTCCGTCAGCTCCCTAAGCGATGGCAGTTTTGTTCTGCATTTGCCCTATGAGGAAAAGAAGAAGGTAAGAATCGGCCTCAGACCTGATCATGTGACACATTCTGATCGTGTGACCATGTAGTTATGTGTCTTCACTCCAGTCTCTGCCCCAACTGTCGGCAGGTGTGAGGCAACAGTGCTAACCACTGCACCACCATGCCGCCCGTATGTCAGGATTCTTTTTTCAAGTAATGTAAATATCAGTTGCTAAACTTGTCATGTATGTTTTGCTACGAAGTTTGCATCATGATTAACAGTTAAAATTACAGTTTGAACGCCAATGATCTTGAATGCAAAAAATGAATATGCTGCCTCATGACAACACATGTAATGCACTGTACCTACACAGATTATGAAACAGACCTTGCTGATGTCAAGTGGGCATGAAATGGGATATAATGTAGGAACTTAACTTAATGTTCTAGTTGTAATTATTCATTTCATCATTAAAGTTTTCCTATAGATATCATCTGAGATTCAATAGGCAAATTATTTTGTGAAGGCATAGAAACTTTAATAAGAAATGCAATTCGGGACTTCCGGTATGGCCGCAAGCTAGACGGTCACGTTCGAGCCTGCTCTCTACAACCTAAACCCTTGCCTAAACCCTTCCATTGATTATACATAGGGATCAAAATGGCTTTGTGTCAGGTCGGCAAGGTCTATACAATGTTAGGAGGGTTCTTAATGTTATTCAAGCATTAGATAACACTAAGGATACGGCCCTCCTATCCCTGGATGCTGAAAAAGCGTTTGATAGGATAGAATGGGCCTATCTTTTTGACGTGTTAAAACGATTTGGATTGGGACCAAAATTTCGAAAGTGGATACAACTATTATATTTACACCCAACTGCAGAGATTCTAACAAATAAGAACGTGTCTAAACCAATTTTAGTTAAACGTGGTTGTCGACAGGGATGTCCGTTATCCCCGTTGCTCTTTACTTTAGCAATGGAGCCCTTGGCTATAGCTGTACGGTCACATTCACACATAACCGGAATCATGGTTGGTCAGGTAGAACACAAGTTGTCGCTATATGCAGATGATATCATTTTATTCCTTTCACAACTAAATTCATCAATCCCAGCTTTGTTAAAACTAATTGATGGGTTTGGTCATATTTCAGGATATGTAATTAACAGATTAAAATCATCAATCTTATTGCTAGATAAAGGAGAAAATCCACCAGTAGCCGTTTCACAATTCAAATCAGTTTCTAAATTTACTTACTTAGGAATACTTATCCTTCCAAATTTAGATTTAATTGTTCAACATAATTACGAATCGATAAATAACAAAATTAAAGATAGTGTCAATAGATGGAGTCTTCTCCCCATGTCCCTTATAGGTCGAATTAATATTTACAAAATGAATATACTTCCAAAATTGTTGTATGTTTTTCAGAATATTCCCTTGCCACCCCCTGCTGATTGGTTTAAAGCATTTAAGAAACTGCTTCTTGATTTTATATGGTCAAACAAACGTGCTAAAATAAGACTGTCACTACTCCATTTACCCTACGATGAAGGAGGCTTGATGTGCCCAAACATAGAATGGTACTATTGGGCAGCTCAGCTCAGATCTATAGGGTGCTATTTTTGTAAAAAGGACCCTCCCCAGTGGACAGAAATGGAAAGTGACATCTTGAGCCCTCCATTACCTTTGTACCTTCTTTCTGATACAGAAGTTAATTTGATGAAGAAAACTAAAAACCCAATAGTTAAAAACATGGTTAAAGTGTGGTATAATGTTAAAAGGCACATTAAAGAACCAGTTATTTTATCACGGCTAACCCCAATTTGGGGAAATCAGAACTTCCCCCCGGGGAGAGCCGATGCAGTGTTTAAACAATGGGCTTTAAATGGATTGGAGAAAATTCAAGATCTATATCCCACTGGCTCTGATAACATGATGTCATTTGACATGCTTAGACACAAATATAACATTCAAAGAAAATATTTTTTCAAGTATCTCCAACTTAGAAGTTATATAGGAACAAAACAAAAAAACCTATTGAAACCACCCAAATCTAAATTAGAAGAAATGATAAGTGAAAGTAGCCTTAAAAGAGGAGCAATCTCACAATTTTATAAATTATTGTTATCACACTCCCCAGATAATTCAACCTTGAAATTAGAAGCTTGGAAGAAAGATCTGAAAATAAATTTGTCACTAGATGAGTGGCAAGTGGTTTGCCGTAAGGCATATAAGCAAACTATAAACTCTCGGTTGAGATTGTTACAGTACAAGTGGCTTATGCGTGTTTATGTCACCCCTGTTAGACTAAACCAATACAATCCGAATATCCCAGACATATGTACAAAGTGTGGGGACGAAAAGGGTACACTGTTTCACTGTGTTTGGGAATGTAGAGAAATTAAAACATTTTGGGGTGAAATAAAGGAAACGGTGAAGTCTATTATTTCTAAAGACCTTCCTTTGGAACCTTCCTTTATAATTTTAGGTTTATACCCCAAGCACACAGTATATGCAAAAAATGAGAAGTTGTTTATTGATATTTGCTTATTACAAGCTAAAATGTTGATTGCACTGCATTGGAAATGTAAAAAACGACCAAGTATTGGACAATGGGTTAAACAGATGTTGGCTACTCTTCCATTGGAACGCATTACATACTTGTTAAAAAGAAAAAAGGACTTGTTTGAAAGTATTTGGAGGCCTTTCATGCTTTTTGCAGAAGGCACAGACTTAACTGAAGATCAAGAGGAGGAAGATGGTTAGGAAACATTACTCATTCACGGAACAGCTCGATATGAGCTGGTTGATACCTGATATCTTGTGTCAAAGGGCATTATTGAGGTTATATATGGTATAATTGTATTTTGTGTCTGAGAGGATGTTCTGTTGTATGTAAAAAAAAAAAAAAAAAAAAAAGACAAATAAACATATTGTTGGAAAAAAAAAAATACACAAAATAAATGAAAAAGTGGCATCTACATGGGGAGCTCTGGGCCGCTGCATCTGCGAACGCCGCAATGATAGTGTGTGTGCGTTTGTCCCCCCTTGAAGGTCAAGTAAGTTTTATTTAAATTTATTTTCTATATAGCGCCAGATTACAGCAGAAGTTATTTAAGGTTACCTTTCCTGTAGAACAGGTCTATACATTGTCCTTTTATTAAACAAACTAAATAGCCTTATGTTATTTATCTTATTTGCACAACATTTTTGTCTCTACACGGTCACATGTTTGCAATTCTCCTCTGCTCTCTGTATCACGCATGGCGGAGTTCCGCCCCATGCGCACACACAGGTGAGCACACTCCCACCAGCGGACAGAGAGCGCGCGTCGGAAAATATGTCGCATCAACCACTTGAAAAGCAGACAAAAAAATATGTTTTTTTTATTATTAATTTGCAGCTCAAGACAAACATCCACAATAGGCTCCAATGAGACCATCTTGCAGCCTGCATGCGGATCTCAATAAATGGGCCAGATGTCTCTGACTTTGCATATCAAGAGGCTCTAGAAATGTTCTTCCAGAAGCCCAGAAAGATACACTGCAGTGACAAAAGCTGCACACTTTGTGGGTAACTGTCATAAAAAGAAATGTTGTGATGTTCAGTTCAGCCTCTTGTTATATTGACTGTTGTCATTAAAAGACTGTTGTCATTAAAAGAACACCATGAATTCTGTTGGTGTCCATCTGCCCCCCCCCCAACTCTGTGTGTCATTTTAGTTTGTCTGCCTCCTCATCTGTACAAGTCATTCTTTCTATGATGCAAAAAAGTGTGACAAAACACAACAATGTAACTATCTTTCAATGAAAGTGAAACTGAAACTACAGCAAAACTTGATTTATTGGTCTGAACTCCATGACCTCATTCTCACTCATTCTGTTTAGAAAATAACTCAGTGTTTTTATAATGAAACATCATTAAAACTAAACTTAATGTTAATATCTGAATTAACATGGACTGTAATCAAATTTAGTTTTCTGTCCAGTAATAAAATTGATACAAACTTGTTGCTTGTACAGAAAACATCTGTTTATTAATGCACAAGTAAATGTACCGGTTTACTTCCTTTCCCTGCCCTTCTGACAAAGTAATGCTGTTTAGCCTGCTGCACTGTATCAATAAGCAGGCAGCAGTCTGCTTTACTGCAGACATGGAAGCCTCTCAAACCTGCTGGGATACAGTATGTTTATGTATCTTAATACCTATGAAAACAATAATAATAAAATGAATCAGCAGTCCTCCTGACCTTTTCAGCTAGTTTTTTATACATACTCTGTATATAGCAGTAGACATTCCTCCTCCCCCACTATCATGTCAGGACCAGTTCGTACCAACCCTGATGTCACCAGCCATTCAATATTCCACGGCTGTTACGCACTGAGTACTACTTCAGTACAAAAGACAAATAGCCAATTGGTACAAACCAGTTAGCTCACATAATAACATAAGAAAGTATGTATTAACATTTTTACCTCATGGAAACTGTGCAAGTAAAATATGTAAATGACAAAGTAAGTGTGTCCATGTAAATATTCAATCATTTATTTAAGGCTAATGCAGAAGTCTTGTGGAGCCCATACCTTGATGAGTCACACCTGCTTGGGAGGCACAATATTACACAATTTTAGCCAAAAGGTTTTAACCCTTTGAAGCCTGTCCATTTTGAGTGTTTTTTATCCCTTTGATTTCAGGCATATTACATGGCATGTATATGAGTTACCCACATATGCTGTATATGTTTGTTTTCTGGACATTCTGGGCTGCTCAGATCTCTCAGTTTATTAAGGCACAAGTACATTTACTGGTTTGCACAGGGAAGCTTGGCCATATTTTTAGATGACTTTTGCGAATCCCGTTTGGAGCATGACATAAGGAGAGGTAGGAGGACACACATCATGTACCATGGTACCACCCTAAGAGCTGCATTACATGTTCCAAAGCACAGAATTCAGCCGTCCAGAGATGGCTTGCTTGGACCTGGAGTCTATGTCAGTCAGAACTTTCAGAAGACCAAAGCCTACGCAATATATCTACCCTCCAATGAGCGGAAAGCTGTACTCAGGCTGAGGGTAAAGTAAAGAAGGTAAAGAAGATTCACTACCAGGGACACCCCCTCCAAAATACATCCCTACTTAAAATATAATGTCCCCCCTCTCTTTTATTATTAGTAAGAGAAGATTATAAAGAACTACACAAAGATTATCCCTCATCCTCAAAAACTGACCTTACAGGATGTTCTCTGTTTGTAACCAACATGGAACAGTTGTGGTTGTTCAAGAAGTTCTTCCCTGTGGGTGGTGTGTTTATTGATGTCAGGCTGTTTTGCTTGCTAGGTTGACATCCCATTCTAAATCATTAGGCATCAATATTGAGCCCCCTTTGGAGATATAACTGCTGCCACTCATCAAGGAAGGCTTTTCAAAAGATTTTGTGTGTCTGTGAAAATAAGCCCATTAATCTGCAAGAGAATTTACGAGGTTCGGCACTGATGTTGGATATGAAGGCCTGACTCGTAATCCCTATTCTAGTTCATCCCAAAGGAGTGTGATGGGGTTGACGTCAGAGCTCCGTCTGGGCCAGTCTATTTGTTCCACACCAAACTCACTCAGTCATGTTTTTTGTCATGCTGGAACAGAAAAGGGCATTCCCCAACCTAGGCCTGTCAAAAACATATGGTGAAGCATTAAGAGTTCCCTTCACTGGAACTAAGGGGTCTATGCCAACCCCTGATAAACACCCCCATACCATTATCTCTCCTCCACCAAACTTTATAGCTGACACAATTCAGTCAGGCAGGTAACATTCTCCTGCCATCTGCCTAATCCATATGCATCCATCAAATTGCCATACAGAGAAGCATGAATTGTCACTCCCCAGAATGCTTCCACTGCTCCAGAGTCCATTGGCAGAGTGCTGTACCCCACTCCCTCCAAAGCTTGGTACTGTGCCTGGTGATCCATTGGCAGATGGTATGGGTGACATGAGCAGCCACCCTGGGCAGCATCTTGATTGGGACGGCACAGGGTGCCCACCTAACCCTCTCTGCGTGAAACAGGCATGGCATGAGGTAGCAGTGAGTGTGTCCTTATTTTCTAGCCTTACCAGATCATCCACACAGTACCAAAGGCATTATAATGATGTCAGGAGGCGAGGAAAATAGAAGCTCGCTGCTGAATGAGAGCAGCAGCTGGCAATGTGGACTTAATCATGCTTGGTGTTTTTAATTTTGGGTCTGCAGCTTGTAAAATGTAAATAAAAGTGCAATCTTTGTTCAAACAAAGCACAACCTACAGTTTTTAAGGTGTTTTAAATTCTACCAATAAAAGACAAAAATTTTATTTTTCTACATCTCACAATTTAGATTCCTTACGAAGCTACAGATGATTCAGCTCTTCTGCCAGCTGGCCCTCCTTGCTCCTCCTTGTATTCTATAATAAATTGCATATAAATGAAATAAAAGAACAAAATACCATTAGTGCACTTCCAGCACGTATCTGTGTCAATTACAAGCATCATGCACCTGCACATTTATAAAACGCGCCGCCTAAATACCGTGTAACAATATGCCACTGACTTTGGACGTGATTTTTGTTGCCTCAAGTCTCCCCCATGGTTGCATGAGTGTGGAGTCTGCATGTTCTCCCCATGTCATCGTAGGGTTTCCTCCAACTACTCCGGTTTCCCCCCCACAGTCCAAAAACACGATGAGGTTAATTGGAGTTACCATATTGTGGTGTGTTGGTGTGCTTGGGTGTGTGTGAATGGTGTGTGAGTATCAATTAATTGATAGTTTAGGTTACAGAAAGTTAGGTCGAGCTGTTATATGATTGTGCCTTACTGAATGAATGTAGGTCTATATCATAAGAACATTACATAGCAGTAAAATATTATGGGTATGAAGCATGTAATTTAAGATTATTTGTAATCATATATGGGGCGGCATGGTGGTGCAGTGGTTAGCACTGTCGCCTCACACCTCTGGGACCCGGGTTCGAGTCTCCGCCTGGGTCACATGTGTGCGGAGTTTGCATGTTCTCCCCATGTCGTCGTGGGGTTTCCTCCGGGTACTCCGGTTTCCCCCCACAGTCCAAAAACATGCTGAGGCTAATTGGAGTTGCTAAATTGCCCATAGGTGTGCATGTGTGAGTGAATGGTGTGTGAGTGTGCCCTGCGATAGGCTGGCCCCCCATCCTGGGTTGTTCCCTGCCTCGTGCCCATTGCTTCCGGGATAGGCTCCGGACCCCCGCGACCCAGTAGGATAAGCGGTTTGGAAAATGGATGGATGGATGTAATCATATATAAGGATAAAAATGAAAGGAATGCTTGATATTAACCATTACAAGCTAACGTGAAATATACGTATTTTGATATCCAAATTCAGCTTTGTAGTGTTTCCGTGGGGGGTGGCACGGTGGGTAACACTGTCAGCTCATACTGTGGGGACCCGGGTTCAAGTCTCCCCCAGGATTCCCTGTGTGTGGAGTGTGCATGCCCTCCCTGTGTCGCCATGGGCTTTCCTCTGGGTATTCAAGTCTCCCCCAGGATTCCCTGTGTGTGGAGTGTGCATGCCCTCCCTGTGTCGTCATGGGCTTTCCTCTGGGTATTCCAGTCTCCCCCAGGATTCCCTGTGTGTGGAGTGTGCATGCCCTCCCTGTGTCGTCATGGGCTTTCCTCTGGGTATTCCAGTCTCCCCCAGGATTCCCTGTGTGTGGAGTGTGCATGCCCTCCCTGTGTCGTCATGGGCTTTCCTCTGGGTATTCCAGTCTCCCCACACAATCAGCTCATACTGTGGGGACCCGGGTTCAAGTCTCCCCCAGGATTCCCTGTGTGTGGAGTGTGCATGCCCTCCCTGTGTCGTCATGGGCTTTCCTCTGGGTATTCAAGTCTCCCCCAGGATTCCCTGTGTGTGGAGTGTGCATGCCCTCCCTGTGTCGTCATGGGCTTTCCTCTGGGTATTCCAGTCTCCCCCAGGATTCCCTGTGTGTGGAGTGTGCATGCCCTCCCTGTGTCGTCATGGGCTTTCCTCTGGGTATTCCAGTCTCCCCCAGGATTCCCTGTGTGTGGAGTGTGCATGCCCTCCCTGTGTCGTCATGGGCTTTCCTCTGGGTATTCCAGTCTCCCCCAGGATTCCCTGTGTGTGGAGTGTGCATGCCCTCCCTGTGTCGTCATGGGCTTTCCTCTGGGTATTCCAGTCTCCCCCAGGATTCCCTGTGTGTGGAGTGTGCATGCCCTCCCTGTGTCGTCATGGGCTTTCCTCTGGGTATTCCAGTCTCCCCACACAATCAGCTCATACTGTGGGGACCCGGGTTCAAGTCTCCCCCAGGATTCCCTGTGTGTGGAGTGTGCATGCCCTCCCTGTGTCGTCATGGGCTTTCCTCTGGGTATTCAAGTCTCCCCCAGGATTCCCTGTGTGTGGAGTGTGCATGCCCTCCCTGTGTCGTCATGGGCTTTCCTCTGGGTATTCCAGTCTCCCCCAGGATTCCCTGTGTGTGGAGTGTGCATGCCCTCCCTGTGTCGTCATGGGCTTTCCTCTGGGTATTCCAGTCTCCCCCAGGATTCCCTGTGTGTGGAGTGTGCATGCCCTCCCTGTGTCGTCATGGGCTTTCCTCTGGGTATTCCAGTCTCCCCACACAATCAGCTCATACTGTGGGGACCCGGGTTCAAGTCTCCCCCAGGATTCCCTGTGTGTGGAGTGTGCATGCCCTCCCTGTGTCGTCATGGGCTTTCCTCTGGGTATTCCAGTCTCCCCCAGGATTCCCTGTGTGTGGAGTGTGCATGCCCTCCCTGTGTCGTCATGGGCTTTCCTCTGGGTATTCAAGTCTCCCCCAGGATTCCCTGTGTGTGGAGTGTGCATGCCCTCCCTGTGTCGTCATGGGCTTTCCTCTGGGTATTCCAGTCTCCCCCAGGATTCCCTGTGTGTGGAGTGTGCATGCCCTCCCTGTGTCGTCATGGGCTTTCCTCTGGGTATTCCAGTCTCCCCCAGGATTCCCTGTGTGTGGAGTGTGCATGCCCTCCCTGTGTCGTCATGGGCTTTCCTCTGGGTATTCCAGTCTCCCCCAGGATTCCCTGTGTGTGGAGTGTGCATGCCCTCTCTGTGTCGTCATGGGCTTTCCTCTGGGTATTCCAGTCTCCCCACACAATCATGCAGTGGTGAACTGGAGTCACCAAACTGTGCATTGTTGTAAATGGTGTATGAATGTGCCCCCTTATCCTTGTACAGGAGAAGCAGGAACAGACAATGGATAGAAAGTAGGTGGTGCCTCATTTTATTAAGCCATTGGATCCTTTTTCAGTGCACATTCAGTTTGGTTAGTTCTGTTTAATACATACAAGAAGATAAATGTTACTCAAGACCATGTGGATTCCAGCTGTGATTCCATTGTTGGAAGATCTGAGAGCAACGTGACAATGGGGAAGTGGCCTGCATCTTTGAAGGCAGCAAACAGGAGTGGGAGCTTGTCAGTGGTGAAACAGAAACCCTGATATCTGTCCAGCATCGAGTGACACTGTCAGGCTACGAATGGGAGACCTTGGATTATATTGTTATGCTGAAACAGAGCAACGTGACAATGGGGAAGTGGCCTGCATCTTTGAAGGCAGCAAACGGGAGTGAGAGCTTGTCAGTGGTGAAACAGAAACCCTGATATCTGTCCAGCATCGAGTGACACTGTCAGGTTACGAATGGGAGACCTTGGATTATATTGTTATGCTGAAACAGAGCAACGAGTCCGACAGTCACTCAAGTTTTACTGAAACAGAAACTGAATACAAAAAATAAGCAAAACAAAGACAATGATAAGTTGCAGCACTAAAGACTAAAGCTATTTTCAAGTAAACAAATTTAGATACTAGTGCCATAATGAATATCCTTTATCTGAGATGTAGGTGCAGTAGATAATATACCATCTAATGTACCCACATCATTCCCATATATGGCATTGGTGGAGAGGTTGCGTCAGGTTTACATCTGGAGTTTCACTGCGGTACACAAAAAGAAGTCGTTCATATTGTGTTTTTTATTATTGTCTTCCTACATTCAAACATATATTCCATTTTCATCCATCCATCCATATAATCGAATAAAACTGGATGCTGTAATACTTGTATGGATTTTTCCTATGATTAATCAAAGATCAACAGCGTCTTACTAAAGAAATCAACCTCCATAGAAGATTATTGTATTTGATCAAAATAAACATTTATGTACTGAGTTTTAAAGAACAATGCATTCCCTAAACTGTTAAAAAGAAGGAAGTGACCGAGAATAAATATGAGTAATACAATTATATTAACAATTCCAAAATGACATTGAAGATTATAAAGAACTATACTGGGATTATAGATAAAACTTCAATCCTGCTGGGATCCCAAACACAATCTTCCTCCAAACCACTGGGAACCATTCCGCAGTTGGGGGGCACCCAGGCTGTGTCATACCCATGCTGATGCCAGGATTTTTGGAGGGGGTGTCCCTGCCGGTCGATCTTCTTTACTTTTCCTACTCGAATCCTCAGCTTGAGTACAGCTCGCCTCTCATTGTAGGGTAGATTTTTTGGGTAGACTCTGGCCTTCTGAAAGCTCCGACTGACATAGACTCCAGGTCCAAGCATGCCGCCACTGGACCGCTGAAATCCGTGTTTTTGAATATTATATGCAGCTGTCAGGGTGGTACCATGGTACATGATGTACCTCCTCCTACCTCTCCTTATGTCACGCTCCAAATGGGATTCAAATGGTGCACCAAAGTCATCATTAAAGTTTGCCATACTTTCTTCTGCCAACTAGTCCCTTTGCTTCTGGAGTAATACACTGATGTTTTCTGTACCAGACCTACAAAATAGTTACAATTAACAGTGCTGGTACATGACATGATAATAAACATAATTATATGATCTTGCTATACATTTATTTAAATTATTTTTTTGTCATACTGATGCTCACTTTATGGTGTATTATAATCAATGAAGAGTGAATTATATTTTGGGGTTTCACACTTACCTCTTCGACTGAAAATCCACTTAAGTCAGTTCCTTCAGAGCGATGAATTAAGTGTTCCCTGTACTTTAATTTTCATTAAAAGATAAATGTAGATACACTGGTTTTGTCACGCCCATATTGTGTTACAGTAAAGAATTTCTTCCTCCTCAACACAAACCAATACACTAAAAATAAAATATAAAACCAGTTTGCCTTCATAACAATATATTTTTGTGTTCATTATTCTGAAGCAAGCTAGAAACTCGGATTTGATTTTGTGCGCTCTTGCTAAAAGTAAGGCATACATACATAATGTAAATCATTAAAATCTGCAAAGTAAGTTTTGCATGGAGTTTCGCTTTTCATGTTACAGAGAACATGAGTCACAGAAAAACTGTAAAAGAAAAAGATAAAAATATAACCACATGAGAGGGGTGCTGTTATGAACCACGGGTGAAGACGGGCAGGTAGGCAGGCAGGAGGGAGGAGTGAGGAGCGGTGGTCGGACTGTCCGGGACCTCCTCGGGGACTAGGGCAGGAAAGACTGGAGCTGGGTCAGGGACAGGAGTGGGGCCAGGAACAAGAGCCCCTTGAGGGTCACTTGAGGCGGAGGGAGCACCTTGGGTGTGGGCGCGGGAGCTGCAGGCAGAGGGAGCGCCTCCTTGGGCTGCGCTGGCGACAGCGGAGGCGGCTGCTCGGACTGCGCTGGAGCCGCAGGCAAACGTCCGGCGGTGGTGGCAACGTCCAGGGTGATCGGGGGTCTTCCCCGGTTACCGGTAGCGAGCGAAGTCGGGGAGAGGGAAGCAGCTCCCAGGACGAGCGTCGGGACTGGCGCCGGCTTTCTCTTCTTCCTCCTCTTGCTCGCGGTCGCTGCGGGAGGCTGCTCCAGGTCTGACGGCGGGGAAACCGCCTCAGGGACGTGCGGCGTGGCCAGCACAAACCTCCGCTCTGTTATGCACTGGGTCAGCCGCCGGAGATTTTCGGGATGTCCCGAAAAGGATGTCCCTTCAGGATGTCCCGGCTCTGGCTTGCCAGGTTCCACGCCTGGGGATCTTCCCGGACGTCGGGCTGGGTGATCCAGTACAGCACCTCTTCGACGAGACCGAGGTAACATTCCTCGGTCACGGGGGATGCTTTCGTTGTCAGGTCAGTCATTCTGTTATGAACCGCAGGTGAAGACGGGCAGGTAGGCAGGCTGGAGGTAGGGAAGGACGACGCAGGCAGGCAAAAGACGGGGAAAACCGGGGATTTATTGAGGAAACAACAAGGGAACATGGTAACAGGAACACAACGTCAATGACCGACCAGAAACCAGGGTAAGACACAGACTGAAATAGACAAGACTGGGCGAAAATAATAGGACACAGCTGGGCAAGATCGGGAAAGCACACGTGGATAATCAGGGGGCGTGGCACACATGAGGATCGTACGAGCCGGGCATGACAGGTGCAGTGATTAGCACTGTTGCCTCACACCTCTGGGACCAGGTTTTGAGTTTCTAATAGGATTCCATGTGGGTGGAGTTTGTATCTCCTACCTGTGTTGTTCTGGGGTTTCCTCTAGGTACTCCAGTTTCCTCCCCCAGTCCAAAAACATGGTGAGGCTAACCAAATTGCCCGTAGGAGGAAGTGTGCCCTGCAATGGTTGGCCCCATCCTGGGTTGTTCCCTGCGTTGCACCTGCAGCCTCCACAATAGGCACTGGCCCCCCCTGCAACCCTGACTAGGACAAGGAGTTTCAGGAAATGTATGGATAGACAGATAACCATAAGAGAGAACAGAGTCAAGGCTGGTTTACTATGGACACAAAAGGGCACAAAAACCATCACATCTGTCTTCAGTATTTTGCAGGATCATCCTTCTCACGGTTGTTTGGTACAAACCCTCAACCCTGATGGTGTGAGGTGACAGAATGCACACCCCCCCCCCCCAAGAGTTATGGTACAAACAGATTCTTGAAAATCATTCAAATTAATCAAACAATTCAATCTGAATTCATTTAGTAGGTACTTTTATCTAAATTGAGTTGCATGTTTGATAAAACAGGGTCAGACATTCCCTGGAATGATTAGGAGGGTAAGTGTATGGCCCAGGAGCCCAACAGGGATAGATTTTAACCGGTGACTTTCCACAGAGACACATCATTCTAACCCATTTATCCACACTTCACAGCTCCAATTCAAACTAGAGATAGAGTAATAAAAATGAAAACTTTACTGATACCTGTGGAGAAGAATTTCTATTGTACTGTACTGTACCACAGATGCGGGACATGAAGCTGGCAAGGAAATGAGGGTGACAATCCACTGAACGTTCCCAGACAAATGGGATTTATTAACATAACTGAATACAACCAGGGATAACTACAAAATAAAGAGACCACAAGGGGTGAGAACAAACAGAAAAAATAAAGGACAAAGTAAAACCATTAGGGAAACCAGACAATACAGGGAGCAGGACTAGGAAACAAGGCAAACTATGACATACAGTAATAAAAATTCAATGACTCACTGAGGAACTGAACACAGGCACTTAAATACGGAGAAACACCAGGGCAAACAAGGAAGAGGTGCAAAGTATAATCAAAGTAACAAATCAAAAAGGACTCGGGACAACAAGGAACAGGTGAACAACTTGCATTGTGCTAGGGATGATGGATGCTTCTTAATTCTTTGGCCACTTTACTCTCAGGGGCCTTAATCCTCTTTGTGGACAGATAGCCCGTCGTTATTTATCGACCAAAGGACGATGCAGTCTGGGACAACACTAATAATGTTTAATTATACATATAAAGGACAGTGTGTGTGTATTTGTGAATTAGTGCAGTTAATGTGTAATTTAGAAATCACTGCAAATGTGGAAAAAAATACAACTTCCTTTGTGTTTTGTTTAGTAATTATGTAATGAAGGCATGCATTAAGAAATGCTGTAATGTACTCTGTTGACAAACCAACATGTTTTTAGGTTTACACTGTTCAAGGAAATGCATCTACAAACTGCAATTTCCTAAGTGTTAATTTAATGCCTTACTTTGTTCATAAGTAAGCAGATTAATATTCATTTTAAAATTAGCACCGCATTGAATTTTAACAACATCACTAGTAGTATCAGACAGATAGTATAATTTACCGCAGCCACTAGCTGTACCTTTAGCCACTTACACCTTCAATTGGCCATCAGGGCACAAGTCCCTTCCAAGACTCTGGTCAGCACACCGCCCCTGTACATTCCTCTCTGAAAACCCACGTCTCCTCCCAAAATGAGTGTATAACACCAATGCAATTTCAGCACATGATCCTTCATTTCTGATTTTGTCCAGAATAAAAAATTGAACTTGTGCAAAAACAGGTTGTTCGGCTCCCCATTAGACTGCTAACTTCTGCGCCATTGGTCTGTGAAGCAAAACTGGAGTACCTGGTGGAAACCTCACAACAAAGTTGGCAGATCATGCAAACTCCACACACATGGGACACTGGTGGAAACTCAAACCCGGATCCTAGCGGTAGGAGATGATAAGTGATAACCATTGCACCACTATGCCGCCCCTTTACTATCGTACTACTGTAAGATTTTCACAATCTTATCATCAAATCAAAAAACAGGTTGTTTCCCGATTCTGGTTTTTCTACTATAAAATAAAATTCCATTGGCCGTCATATACACAGACCAACGGTTATGGCCAAAAGTTTTGGCAGTGACACAAATGATGTGTTTTGCAAACTCTTGCGTCCAGTTGCACGAGCAGGAAGCGGGGAAGCAGATTCAGGAGACGAGGATTACAAAAGCGGGGTTTGTTGACAAAGCGGGGAGCAGCACAGGACAAACGTTAATGACTGATCTGGGGAAACAGACTAGCACACAGCCTAAATACACAAAGCTGAGGGAGGGAAAAGCAGAACAACTGAAAAGGATCAGCAATTCACATGAGGTTGCTGAGGGGGTGTGGCACACAGGAGGTTGCTGAGGGGCGTGGCACACAGGAGGGTGCTGAGGGGGCGTGGCACACAGGAGGTTGCTGAGGGGCGTGGCACACAGGAGGGTGCTGAGGGGCGTGGCACACAGGAGGTTGCTGAGGGGCGTGGCACACAGGAGGGTGCTGAGGGGCGTGGCACACAGGAGGGTGCTGAGGGGCGTGGCACACAGGAGCACCGTACCAGCAGGTCATGACACGAACTTTGCTGCTTCCGCATTTTTAGTTTTTTTTGTAGCACTGCTGTGCTCTTTGCTGCACAGCACTATCAGTCTCAAATGTCTCTCTTTGTACTCTTCTTCTACTCTTCTGCATACCTGTCATTAATGCATTCTTGCTACCTACTTGTTAATGAATAGAACACAAGATTTTCCCTTCACATAATCAGAGTATCAATTATAAGAATGCGGTGGACAACAGGACAGCAGTTCTATAGAACCGATCATTAGAAATACTGCATAACTTTAGCATACACTCGAAAGATCAACAGTAGTATGCACCATATCCTTTGTTACTAGAAATGTACATGGAATAGCAAATAGAGCATTTAATACTCAACAGTATCACAAGTAAAATAAGAATTGAAATGCAAGAGTAAAAGCTCAACCATCTGAAATATCAGTAACCAATCAACAATGAACATTTCACAGGCTAACACTCTTTAAGTATGTGTAATGGGTATAAACACCTGTAGTCCTTTATTAAAATCTGTTATTAATCTTTGGGCTCAGTGGATTTTGTTGTCATGTATAGCCAATGAGTAGCCTTGGTGGGCGGGTCTTAGTTTGGGAGATGTTACGTTGACATCAGAGCGGCGCCTAAAGAAGATGGTTGGATAATGGCAGACGGGTGAAATGGTTGTAGGGAGCCGCCCACTGGCCCAATGCCGCAACCGAAGGCTTTGAATGCGTGTTGGTCCTTCCGAGCGCTCCTGGGAATTACTTACCCTTTTTAATATATAAAGTATTCTTTTAGGCACATATCTGACTCCATTTTATTAAAGACCTTATTTCAGTATATTGTAGTCATGACATTTATGTTGTTTGGATTACTTCGGGATTCTCCTTTATATTACCAACTCTAATTTACCCCTGATGAAGGAGTCCGCCAGATTCGCCTCGGCCGATAGGGCGATCCGCGGGCCTGCTACACAGGGTTTGTCTTGGAGGTACGGAAATCGCCACCATTTAAGACAATGTCAGCCTCTGATTATTCGGGTCCCTCAACCTATATAACTTCCCAAAGGCTCAGTGTCTGCCAATCACTGAGCTTGTGGGTGCCTCGGAGATTAAGCCAATGTTTACCCAAACCACACGTACATCCACCTCAGGGGCACCTCATCTGCAGAACTGCTCAGAGTGGATCCTGAGGGCATCCTAGTGAGGCAATTTTCCATGCAGTACAGGGTCCCTGCTCTACACAGCTTATAGCACATTGATGGAAATCACAATCTCGAAGGGCCAAGCTCTGTGTTAACTTCTTCCGGTCCTCTGTCAACTCTATGGACCCTTTCAACTGTCAATCATAAAGTTACAACTCAGCAAAGAGAGAAAAACTACTGAACTGTGCAATTCTTGGTAAATAGCAAGTCTGTAGCAGAGCGACTGCCTCCCTGTCTCCTGTATCGCAGCAGCCTTCCGTGTCAGTGGAGACCTTTTCAGGCTTCCACCACTCACAATGTGGACAACAGCTGGGCTTAGACCAGTCAGACAAGGACCACAGTGTAAAACTTAATGGCTCGCTTACCTTCCAATCTGAAACAAATGAAGACTTTAAATAAGTGATTCTAAAGGCTGAACTCTGCTTTAAACCCTGGGGTGTCTAATGAAACTGCATTTAAGAAAACAAGTACATATTTATAAAACTGTGTGTGCACATGGCTCCACATAACTTGTTTATACTTCACCAAAAACTTGAAAATACACGCTTTAAAAAAAGCTCAGTCCCACCCAATACACTCCCGCACAATTCAGTACAAATAGTTATAATCAATATTAAGGCATTTGTGCTTTTCTAAATGTTGATATACATATAAACAAGTTTGCACATTATTGCACTCCAATGACATTAAATGGAAGATCAAAAATTTGCTCTAAAAAGGTGTTTATGCAATAGTATAAATTTTATTCCCCCCTTCACTTTGTTGGGACAAAGCACAGCAGGTGTCTGTGTGTAGGAGATATAAAAACAACTGAAGATTAATTCATAAATAAAAACATCTTAAAAACATTACATTTACAGTTGCTGTAAAATGGGTCTTTTTTGCAGTGTAATAGTTGTCGATCCTTATCACGACCACCACAATTTTTGCAAAGTCCTCAACTATCTGTCATCTTGGTACAATTCTTATGTAAATGCTTCTTCTTCATGGCTCCATGTGTGCGGAGTTTGCAGGTTCCCCCATTGTCGTCGTGGGGTTTCCTCTGAGTACTCCGGTTTCCCCCCATGTCGTCGTGGGGTTTCCTCTGAGTACTCCGGTTTCCCCCCATAGTCCAAAAACATGCTGAGGCTTGGAGTTACCGAACTGCCCACAGGTGTGCATGTGTGTGTGAATAGTGCATGAGGGTGCCCTGCGATGGGCCAGCGTCCCATACTGGGTTGTTCCCTGACTAGCACCCATAGCCTCTGGAATAGGCTCCAGACCCCCTGCAATCCTGAATAGGACAATGAATGGATTCTCTTTTGATACCATAGTCATTGTCCGATAGTCATTACAAATCACGATATCAGCATCGATCGGGTATGTTAGACTTGGCTGATATTACCGGCTGATGTTAAAACATTATCGAAAAAGCATCCATTTTCTGTATTTGCTTGTCCCATTCAGGGTTCTGTTAATTCATCATTTCATCTGGGCTGCACATTGTTCTTACAATTTCCACAGAATAAAAAAAATGATGTACAGTGAGGGAAATAATTATTTGACCCCCTGCTGAATTCTTAAGTTGACCCATTAATAAAGAAATGAGAAGTCTAATTTCACTGGTATGTTTATTTAAACAGCAAAAGGTAGATTATTAACAAAAGAAACAAGAAAAAATAATTAGGTAACACTTACAAACCAATTTGCCATTTATCTAGGGAAATAAGTATTTGATCCCTTGTAACACAGGCTTTAGTACATGGCAGAGTAACTATTGTCGGCAAGCACAGCTGTCAGAGTCTCTTGTAGTTGGTCACCAGGTTTGCACACAGCTCAGCAGGAATTCTCATCCACTGCTCTTTGCAGATCTCTGAAATCTTTAAGGATGTTAGGTTGCCGCTCTCTGGTTTTCTATGGGATTATGGTCCAGAGACTGGCTACTCCATGACCTTAATGTGCTTCTTCTTAAACCACTCCTTTGTTATCTTAGCCGTATGTTTAGGGTTATTGTCTTGCTGGAAGACCCTCCTGCATTTTCAAGGCCCTGGCTGAAGGAAGGATGTACTCATCCAAGATTTTATGGTACATGGCCCTGTCCATCTTTCCTTCGATGTGGTACAGCCATCCTGTATCCATGGCAGAAAAACACCCCCAAAGCATAATGCTTCCACCTCCATGTTTGGCAGTACGGATGGTGTTCCTGGGGTAAGAGTAAGGATTATTTTCCCTCCAAATACGGTGAGTAGAGTTAAAGCCAAAAAGCTTGATTTTGGTCTCATTTGACCACATTTTTCTAAGCCTCACTGGAATTATCCAGGTGCCCACTGGCATACTTCATACGGGCCTGAACATGGGCCCTCATGAACAGCGGTACTTTGCGAGCACTGCAGGATTTCAAACTAACGGCATAATGTGTAACTGATGGTTTTCATGGTGACTGTGGTCCCTACTGCTTTGAGATAATTAACAAGCTCCTCCTATGTAGCTCTGGGGTTAGCCCTCACCATTCTTAAGATCACTGATACTACTCAAGATGAGATCTTCCTTGGGGTCCCTGACCGAGGGTGATTGACAGTTATATTGTCATTCTTCCATTTGCAAGTAATTGCATCAACAGTTGTAATCTTCTCATCAAGCTGTTTGCTGATGGTCATGTAGGGAGCCGCCCACTGGCCCAATGGCGGAATCCAATGGCGCAGCCGAAGGCTGTGAATGCGTGTTGGTCCTTCCGAGCGCTCCTGGGAATTACTTACCCTTTTTAATATACAAAATATTCTTTTAGACACATATCTGACTCCATTTTATTAATGATCTTATTTCAGTATATTGTAGTCATGACGTCTATGTTGTTCGGATTACTTCGAGACTCTCCTTTAGATTACCAACTCTAGTTTACCCCTGACGAAGGAGTCCGCCAGATTCGCCTCGGCCGACAGGGCGATCCGTGGGCTTGTTCCACAGGGTTTGTCTTAAAGGTACGGAAATCGCCACCATTTAAGACAATGTCAGCCTCTGGTTATTCGGGTCCCTCCACCTATATAATTCCCCAAAGGCTCAGTGTCTGCCAATTACTGAGCATGTGGGTGCCTCGGAGATTAAGCCGATGTTTACCCAAACCTCACGTACGTCCACCTCAGAGGCTCAGCCGGGGGCAGCCCATATCATAACATGTGTCAACCTCAGCGGCTGTGACGGCGCACCTTTTGTTGCGGTAGTTTGTACGAGGCTTACTTTGGGCTCGTCTCAGGGACTCCGCCGATGCCGCCCATTGTCTTACCATGTGAGCGTCTCAGGGACTATGCCCGGTGCCTAGGAACATAGTGTGTACGCCCCTCAGAGGGTAGACCGGTACCTTTCATCAGCGTGTGTTGACCTCAGAGGTTAAGTCAGCCCGTAACTGAGCGTGTGCGAACTCCAGAGGTGTAGTTTTGGTATCCACCTAACTTAACTTGGGCAGTCGAGTTTGGGACCCGGATAAAGGGGATTTAACCCAGAGGCTGCAAGATAGTATTTACCACTTTAGTCCTAATCAGGATCGAAGCCCAATCTGGAAAGTTTATAAAAGGTTAGCAAATCAGACAGTCATGAAGTAATCAAGACAACATTTATTAAACATATTACAATATACAATTATTGACATGTGGCCACATACTTGTAAATACATTTGGACAAATACAATATTAAACAATCACATTCCTCAGCTGAGAGTGCACAAGTATCTGACTACAGATGGACTTTCGCACAGTTCTCTGTGGGAGCTCTGATTACAGAGTGACTCCCCTACTTCTTCTGAGGCCCTTCCTTAAGTATCCAACCCAGGTGATAGCATGTCTCTGAAGACTGACCAATTTCGGTCAATGGTTAATTTTAGGGGCATTGTTGGCCTTGGTTCTCAGGTCCCCAGCCAATCAGATCACTTTAGGAGGTGGTCAAAGTTCTCTTGTTCTACCATGTGAGAGGCTCTCTCAGTTTGGTAGGTTTAGCCAAAGTTTCTATATTTCTCTTAGGGAAAGTTATACTGCCTTAAATCTGAGAGTGTAATACTCGCCGTCTCATGCCTATTCAAACAAGACCAAACACGCGTGTATTTGTCCCTAACATCTATGTGTGGTGAGTTATCCTGTTTATAGTGGAAAAGGTGTCAGTGTATGGAGACTGACAGCTGTTGTTCTGTGGATTGACTGTGGAACTCCGGCCACTCCAGGGGTGAAAGGTCTTGCTTTTCCTGTGTTTCTCCAGTTATTCCTATCCAGTGACAGCCGCTCAAAGCCCCACTAGGCTGGCCGGAATGATTGATGGAGTGGGCAGAGCTGTTAGCACTCAGACTGTGAAACTGGATAACATCATGGAGAAGCTCACAGCTTTGCAAAAATTATTGGATGGCGGAGACCAGCGTGGACATTAGTGGAGCTGGAAATTACAGCTTTTCGCACGGAAACCCAAACAACCCTATTCTATCAGGTTTTGGCTCCCCCCAATCAGCACTGGCCTCGGCCAAGGCCGCTGCTGCACTAACAACCCCCCCAGGAGAACAAGGCAGTGAGACTCTCTTGCATTCCTCTCCCCCAATCCCAAGGACTGCCCGCACCCTCCTCCCATCCCACGCCTTCGCCGCTTCATACCCCCAGCGTGAACAGGCGGGTCTGTGACCAGCGCCTCCATGGCTGCAGGACCGGATGGCTGTCTGTCTCTGCTGGACTACCTCCACCACCCCTTTCCCCCACCCGTTGGAAGTCGTGTCATTTTTATGTTGTAAGGCGTAGTGACCATGTGCTTATGTTGCTGAGGTGTTTTATTCGGTTCCTCCCCTGTCCTCCCCACTGGAGTACAGTCTGGGGGCTGTTTTTTTATTCTCCTCCTCTCTCTTCATGTTATTCTGTTTCTCTTCTTCTCTCTGTTTGCCCCTGTCTCCCGGCCTGTCTACCCCCTACTGTGATGTTTGTGTATATGTATGGTCGGTTGATGGCCTGTTTTTCGCTGGTACTCGTGACTAGTGACATGGTATATTGCAACAGCAATAAAGGGTTTTCATCATCATCATCATACTGGCCTCTGCCTGGAAGTGTTTACATTACAGCATTTAAGGCCTTTGCTCCATGAATTGTGGGCCATGCATCAAAAGAAATCACATCAGTTTTATATGTAATACAGAAATGAACATAATAAAATGTATATAATAAAACATTTCAGTACAATGGTATATTGCGTCTAAGGATAAACATTTTTGTTCATTAGTAGAATTATAAGCTACAGAGACGGACAGATAATTCAGAATTGTGTTTCTCAGAGTTTGCGTTTCTCTGTCTCTCTCTCTTTTTTTTTAATAAAGTACACACAAACTATTACTGAAAATGCCCAGATATGTACTTTCCTCAAAGTGGTAACAAGTCAATCCAATTATTATTAATCGAAAGCCAAATGAAGTTCTGAAGGTAAGTCTCGGTAAATGAGTCAGGCGCCATCACGTCATTGCATTCGGCTGCGCAGCATTTAAGGTGGACCGGAAAATATATTTTTTTAAGCCGGTAGCCATGGAGAGGTCCCATATTCTCCGGTTGGTTGGTAATGAAACTGACTACTCGCTCAGGCTCACTATAATTTCTCCGACGGTATAACAGCACATTTCTGATCCTCCTTCTCAAATGACGAACACTAAGGCCACTTAAAGAAAAAATTGGTTCTTGTCCCCGCCTGACCCACCGAAATGCCTCCGACCCGAATTTAAAAATTTTTTTTATTTAGTAAAAATCGCATGGAAAATGCCCAAGAATGATGAAATTTGAATTTCCTGCGCATTCCACATCGACGATTGATCCACATTGTGTAATCCTAGTCTTGGAATGGTTTCATGAACCTAAATTTGTCTCTACCTGAGATGGTGTCACGCTCGGCGTCTGCGGGTGAGGCGCACGGACGGGGCGAGCGGGCAGGAAGCAGGCGAGCAGGCAGAATCAGTGCAAACGGGGATTTATTAGACGGACGAGGACTCGGGAACATGGCACGCCGACTAACATCAATGACAGACACGGGTTAGTACAAATCAGGAACTTAAATACATGAAACAAGGCAGCAGGAAACAAGACACGACTGGGCACGATCAGGAAATCACACGTGGGTAATTAGGGGGCGTGGCACACACGAGGAGCGGACGGAGCGGGCGTCACAGATGGGCTGGTGCAAAGATTTAAATCTGGGGAAGTGATGTGGTACATGTTCTTAAGTACTTGTTTGTAGAGTTGCATTTCCTTGTTCAACCATTCAGGTTCCTGTATTTTGTAAATTCCTCGTGTTTTAACATGTTTAAATACACTTTCTTTCTAGATATATATTTTAAAATCTTGGTTGTTCATTTAGAATGGGAATGAATGGGAAATAGTATCATTTTTATATTCACGAATGAAACATCAGCATAAAGTATCCAAATCTATAGTTGGGAAGGCATTTATGAGATACACATGGATCAAGGAATTTACATTATTGTATTATCTTACATTTAATATATTTGAAATGCAACAAACGAAGAACTGAGGAGGCGTACTAAGTAGGTCTGCTCTCTTCGGTATGTATTTTCAAATATGTATTTTCTTACATATTTGAAAGTCCAAACAGTCAATCAAAATTTGTAAAAAAATAAAAAATAATAAAAAAAAAATCCCGCCCGCCCGACCTACCCCCTCCAAAAAAAAGGACGAGAACCAAGGACGAGGTTATGGTCAAGCAAACCTATATTTTGTGCATGATAATTAACTACCTGTACATACTACTGAGCCAATATCTGTATAATAATGCATAATCAATCCATACCATCCATCCATTTTCCAACCCGCTTATCCTACTGGGTCGTGGGGGGGGGTCCGGAGCCTATCCTGGAAGCAATGGGCACGAAGCAGGGAACAACCCAGGATGGGGGGGCAGCCCGTCGCAGATAATGCATAATATGTCTCCCATTTCATCTTTGTCTTATTCTACTAGACCTGCCACATGTACACATAACGTTTCAGACAATTCTGTAGCAGAAATGAGGCGGGAAATACACTATTGTCATTCCAACAGCGTCTAGGTCTATGTAAAAGTGTTGATTATTGTATATTGTATTTTTATGTGTTTATTTACCTTTCATATTTACAGAGACCTCGGCAAGAATCATCTGCTCTGGATCAGCAACAAAATGGAGGAACCTGCTTCGGAAATGAGCCCCTCTATGGAGCGTAAAACAAAGGGGACTGAGAGGTAGCAGTGTTACAGCCCAATTAGTTAGTAGCCTAATATGACATTTTTCTAGCACCGACAGACAGTGTTATTTCCTCGTGTCCATGATTTGGTGCAATATACCTCGATATTTCCCACAGTTTGAAGTCTAACTTGGTTTTACAAACAAGTGCAAAATGCTTTTACTTTACTGGGCAATATACACTTTTCCTGTAACCTTTGGACAAAGGCACTTTAGATTCCTGTGCAGAGATTTTATCCAGAGATTTTGTCCGGAGGCTATCCCGGAAGCAATGGGCACGAGGCTGGAAACAACCCAGGATTTGGGGCCAGCCCATCGCAGGGCACACTCACACACCATGCACTCACACATGCACACCTATGGCAATTTAGCAACTCCAATTAGCCTCAGCATGTTTCTGGACTGTGGGGGGAAACCGGAGTACCCGGAGGAAACCCCACGACGACATGGGGAGAACATGCAAACTCCACACACATGTGACCCCAGGCGGAGACGAGAACCCGGGTCCCAGAGGTGTGAGGCAACAGTGCTAACCACTGCACCACCATGCTGCCCCTCAGAGATTTTATATCTTATTTTATTTAAAAAATTAATAATTTAATTATTCTAATGTTTAGCAGTGCAGTGATTTGTTTTATACTTAATTCCTATTTTTATACTTATATTGTATTGTTCTTGTCTGCGTGTTTATATGTGATTGTGCAGTCGCAATGTGAGCAATTTCCTCCGGGATTAATAAAGTCTAATGATTATGATTCTGATTGGGACAGTCCACGATCTAAGTAAAATCTGCTGCATTCGTTCATGAGGATAATACTGAACCTCGAGATCATGGGAAAGTGACACGGGTTATGTCGAGATCACAAGAAAAAAAATAAGTTGTGATTTCGAGAAAATGAAAAGAAAAAAAATGCATGTCCTCTACAGACTTCTGTAAAAAGTTACCCCCCGTAACTATCCTTCCTCGCCCTCAACACACGTACTGCCGCAGCCTAAAAACCTCATCAACACACAGCCACATACACATTCACATGAAGTTCAGCTTTTTAAAGGACGTTAACTTGCCCTGGAATGAAGTAACACCAGCCTCCCCGGGAGAGGATCCGCCCCGCTGTGACACACCGACCACAAGCCCCGGCTTCAAAGCTCGACCCGCCCCGCTGCCAGTACAATCGACAACACGGAGCCCCATCTTCCCGACACACTTACGCCCCCCGGCAATCGGCAGCCAGTGAAAAAGGGGTCGCTGTGTTAAACAGCCGCACTTCTTATTGCGCACCGGTCCGGCACCCCGTCCCTGAGATACTGAGATCCTGAGATACTCAGTAGACATTCCCCCGCCCCCACCAAGTCCAGCTAGTCAGTTACCGGAGGGCAGGTATTCTCCACACCCGCACCACAGGACGAAGCTGATAATTCCTTTTCTGTAAATGAAAGTGAAAGGGATTTCAAGCCAGATTCACCAAGAAACACGAATAAGATTCTGGAATAATACAAAGGCATTTGCATTGCAAGGTAAGAATATAATCAACAGATTCAACTAATAAAATAAGTATGTTTAACCTGCGGCTCTGGTGAAAATTTTGATTGGGTGGCCATCAGGGGCCAGTTATATTTATGGGGGCGGCTGCACCTCACCGTGTCTGTTCTGTGCTTCCGCTTTGAAAATAAAATACAGTTTTTTTTTTTATTATTTTGATGTGGGGTGGTGGCCTCTTAAATCCGCCCCTGTTTAACACACATACTGGGATATAACAGCAGAATTAGACGCTTATTATAATTCGATACACTGTAAGTGATTGCATGGAGTAAATGAGTTTGTCTTAAATACAATGTTACCTAAACATGGAGCGCGGGACCCTACGGGAATAAACTAGACAGTATTTTGAAACTTTACGGTAAGGAGCCCTAAAGTCCCATAGGGTGACTTTTCCACACAAGTTACGCCTATTTACCTTCCTGGAATAAGATCATTTGTTATAAATTTGTATGCATCTCTAAGGACTTCAGATACACACAGACACCATATAATTGGCAGAATTCATCTAATCGAGTCTTATTTTCACATTGGAATGTAATGCAATGAAATTCTTGCTTCTCTTGTATGGGGCACCAAGTGTGAAGTGCTCATTTTCATGCACAAAATACATTCTGTGCCATAAAAGCATTATTTAATGACGTGACCATGCAATGCCTTGCTGTGACTATTCTCAGGTAAATTCCACCAAACCTGTTATACCTGAAATACCTGTTCCTGGAATGTACCTGAGAACTTGTGGCTCATCAGAAGCCAAGTAAGACAGAAACCTATCGGATAGTAGCTCTCTGGGACTGGAGCTGGAGACCTTTAGAGTAGCTGGTTTGTGTGAGGTGTGTGACTCAACAGGTCAGTGCCTGTGACCGAAAGATCGCCGTTTTAAATCCCAGGTTGGGCTCTGTATTTAATCAGTCATTTACGTAGTAGCAGGTCAGTACCTGTGACCGAAAGATCGCCGTTTTAAATCCCAGGTTGGGCTCTGTATTTAATCAGTCATTTACGTAGTAGCAGGTCAGTACCTGTGACCGTAAGATCGCCGTTTTAAATCCCAGGTGGGTCTCTGTATTTAATCAGTCATTTACGTAGTAGCAGGTCAGTACCTGTGACCGAAAGATTGCCGTTTTAAATCCCAGGCTGGGCTCTGTATTTAATCAGCCATTTACGTAGTAGCAGGTCAGTACCTGTGACCGAAAGATCGCCGTTTTAAATCCCAGGCTGGGCTCTGTATTTAATCAGCCATTTACGTAGTAGCAGGTCAGTACCTGTGACCGAAAGATCGCCGTTTTAAATCCCAGGCTGGGCTCTGTATTTAATCAGCCATTTACGTAGTAGCAGGTCAGTACCTGTGACCGAAAGATCGCCGTTTTAAATCCCAGGCTGGGCTCTGTATTTAATCTGTCATTTACGTAGTAGCAGGTCAGTACCTGTGACCGAAAGATCGCCGTTTTAAATCCCAGGCTGGGCTCTGTATTTAATCAGTCATTTACGGAGTAGCAGGTCAGTACCTGTGACCGAAAGATCGCCGTTTTAAATCCCAGGTGGGTCTCTGTATTTAATCAGTCATTTACGTAGTAGCAGGTCAGTACCTGTGACCGAAAGATCGCCGTTTTAAATCCCAGGCTGGGCTCTGTATTTAATCAGTAATTTATGTAGTAGCAGGTCAGTACCTGTGACCGAAAGATCGCCGTTTTAAATCCCAGGCTGGGCTCTGTATTTAATCAGTCATTTACGGAGTAGCAGGTCAGTACCTGTGACCGAAAGATCGCCGTTTTAAATCCCAGGCTGGGCTCTGTATTTAATCAGTAATTTACGTAGTAGCAGGTCAGTACCTGTGACCGAAAGATTGCCGTTTTAAATCCCAGGCTGGGCTCTGTATTTAATCAGTCATTTACGGAGTAGCAGGTCAGTACCTGTGACCGAAAGATCGGCGTTTTAAATCCCAGGCTGGGCTCTGTATTTAATCAGTCATTTACGGAGTAGCAGGTCAGTACCTGTGACCGAAAGATCGCCGTTATAAATCCCAGACTGGTCTCTGTATTTAATCAGTCAATTTCGTAGTAGCAGGTCAGTACCTGTGACCGAAAGATCGCCGTTTTAAATCCCAGGTTGGGCTCTGTATTTAATCAGTCATTTACGCAGTAGCAGGTCAGTACCTGTGACCGAAAGATCGCCGTTTTAAATCCCAGGTTGGGCTCTGTATTTAATCAGTCATTTACGCAGTAGCAGGTCAGTACCTGTGACCGAAAGATCGCCGTTTTAAATCCCAGGCTGGGCTCTGTATTTAATCAGTCAATTTCGTAGTAGCAGGTCAGTACCTGTGACCGAAAGATCGCCATTTTAAATCCCAGGTTGGGCTCTGTATTTAATCAGTCATTTACGCAGTAGCAGGTCAGTACCTGTGACCGAAAGATCGCCGTTTTAAATCCCAGGCTGGGCTCTGTATTTAATCAGTCATTTACGTAGTAGCAGGTCAGTGCCTGTGACCGAAAGATCGCCGTTTTAAATCCCAGGCTGGGCTCTGTATTTAATCAGTCATTTACGTAGTAGCAGGTCAGATAACTAGATGCTACGGAGCCTGTAGGGGGCACGAACAGTGAGGAAAAGTAAACCATGCTTGATTTAGTATTTCCTGGGCATGATAAATTAAATTGAGTGTATGATGTAGTACATCGTGTGCATGAAAAACAAACCCTGTCTGTGACCGTCTGTGGCACAGGGTTTGTGGCACAGGGTCTGTGGTACAGGGCTCCGTAAGATGCTGTCGGAATGAGTTTGCATGTGTGTGAATACTAGGGTTTTGCAGTAATAAATTTATTTGCTCAAATCTCTGTAATAAAGCATAATATATGTTATATTCAAACCTGAAAATGCTCTTTCATATCTGACAATGTGCCGTGGGCGTTGTTAGGTCCGATCACTCAGGCATATAGTATTTTAAGCTGAACACAGAGTATTTTAGCCTCAATGTCGATATTCCTTCAAAAACAAAAACACTCAAGCCCCAGTAAACTTGACTTAGCCCCTGATTTTTTCAGTAGCTAGAAACTCCCCTGCAAGTAGCCACACAAAGCTGCATTCAGCTCCATGGTGGAAAGATGGGGTTATAGTCAATAAAACCTATATTTTGTGCATGTTAATTAACTACCTGTACATACTACTGAGCCAATATCTGTATAATTACATTCTTGTATTTTCTTACATTTAATATATTTGAAATGCAACAAACGAAGAACTGAGGCGTACTAAGTAGGTCTGCTCTCTTCGGTATGTATTTTCAAATATGTATTTTCTTACATATTTGAAAGTCCAAACAGTCAATCAAAATTTGTAAAAAAATAAAAAATAATAAAAAAAAAATCCCGCCCGCCCGACCCACCCCCTCCAAAAAAAAGGACGAGAACCAAGGACAAGGTTATGGTCAAGCAAACCTATATTTTGTGCATGATAATTAACTACCTGTACATACCACTGAGCCAATATTTGCATAATAATGCATAATCAATCCATACATCCATTTTCCAAACCGCTTATCCTACTGGGTCGTGGGGGGGGGTCCGGAGCCTATCCCGGAAGCAATGGGCACGAAGCAGGGAACAACCCAGGATGGGGGGGCAGCCCGTCGCAGATAATGCATAATATGTCTCCCATTTCATCTTTGTCTTATTCTACTAGACCTGCCACATGTACACATAACGTTTCAGACAATTCTGTAGCAGAAATGAGGCGGGAAATACACTATTGTCATTCCAACAGCGTCTAGGTCTATGTAAAAGTGTTGATTATTAGATATTGTATTTTTATGTGTTTATTTACCTTTCATGTTTACAGAGACCTCGGCAAGAATCATCTGCTCTGGATCAGCAACAAAATGGAGGAACCTGCTTCGGAAATGAGCCCCTCTATGGAGCGTAAAACAAAGGGGACTGAGAGGTAGCAGTGTTACAGCCCATTAGCATGCATGGCTCTGTGGGTCTATAGTCAGGCCATAGTTTCCCTTTCCTCCAACATCAGCCAGTTCTTCTATTCTAGAGGCAACCATCACATCATCCCTCCTGCCCAAAACAACCACATATTGTAAGGTGGTAGAGAACAAATAGTGCGTCAACGCGAATTCATTATAACGTGACTAACTTTTTTGATGCCATTAACGCGTGTCAGATGGCAGCTCGGGAAAAATAATGAAGAGAGAAAAAGGTATTTTGAATGGCAGGTTCAGCTTCAAAACTATGTCAGATGGGTCCATCGACAAGACCAAAGTTATTTGCAGTCACTGTAGATGTGAAATGAGTTACCACCAAAGTACATCTGGTCTTAAATACCATACCAGGTTGCGGCTCTTCTCAGGACGATAGATGCATTTTCATGTCTTACTATATTATGATAATACTTTCATAAATATAAGTAATTTATTTATGGGTTAATGTTATTTTTTATTTAGGTATTTATTTAGCTATATATGAGTGAGGCGCTCCGTCGCGCGCTTCTGTGATGTCTTAACTGCCTAATTCATCTTCCTCAAAGTCATTCTCTATGAGAGTATGTCTCTGGTCAAATGATGTGGTTTCCGGAGTTTTCCTCAGTGTCCAAGATTGGATGTAGGCTTATTAAGTTTATTGGGATTCCTAATTCTTCCTAATAATATACTTTTTGTAGTAAATCGCATTCGGAGTGCTGAGGACATTTTGCATTGTTCAGTCAGCACAGTTATAAGTAGGGAAGTGGAGAGTGAAAGGCAGACAACTGCAGAGCCAAACCAACTTGGCTGAGGGTTAATCTTTGGTCAGACATTTAGGATAAAATGGCTTTTCGATTTAAAAAGCTTGCTATCTCTGATCTATACTTAGTTATATGACTAAGTAATATGTAATATTTACTAGGTCAATGTGCCGATCTGTTGTTGGGTTTTTCTTAAGTGATGAAGTGTCTCTGATGACCTTTGGCCAATTTTGTTGTTGCTTATTGTTGGTAATTGATTTCCAATAATACATGCATACATTTGCATAATGCAATCATGCCTTACCAACTATAATATTGATAAGAATATTAACACCTGAAAAAATCCCTTTACGGTAAATGTTAAATAAATTCATGATTTAATTTGTGATTAATTTGTGATTAATTTGTTATTATCTATGGACAGTTGTGCAATTAATCACGATTAAATATTGTAATCTATTGATAGCCCTAAAATATACAAACAAAAAAACTGGAAAAAAGCAACAGCAGCCAAGTCTAGTAACAGAGGCTGTAATTGTCACATCTGTGTTCTGGGCGAGTGAGCAAGGAGTCAGGATTAGGCAGCAGAGGTGCAGGAAACGGGGTTTATTCAGGACAAACAGGCAGACAAAATAAAACATGGTGAAGACTTCAATGACGGAACTGGGGATACAGACTCAGACGTGAACTTATACACAGGACAAGTCGAAATAACAGGAGACAACTGATAACAATTAGGAAATCACACGAGGTTAATGAGGGGGCGTGGCACATGAGAGGATCGAACGAGCAGGTCATGACAGAACCCCCCCCAAGTGACGGACGAGACGGGGCCAGGGATACGGGACCTGGAAAACAAAAGCAAAACTATCAACGAGACACTGGAAACAGGACGGACACAAAGAACAGACACAACGGCAGAAGTCAGGATAATACCTGACACAAGCGCACGATAAAAGGACACACCAGGGAAACACTGACCAGAGGAACCCAGGGACCAAGGGGGAACACCGGAGACACAAGAGGATGAGGAACAGACACAGGAGGCACAAAACAAGGAGGCAGGACGGCAGAGGATGGGGGAAAATGGGGAGTCCAAGGGAACAGCAGCGGGCGAGGGTTTGTAGCCAAAGGGGCCGCAGGCGACCATAAGGCCGGAGCCGAAGGGGACCCTGCAAGGGGAGAGGAGATAGGTGAAGGGACAGGCGGAAAGGTGAGGAGGAAGTCAGAGTGGGGCACCAGGGGAGGCGAGGAGGGAGATAGAGGGGACCACGGGGCAGGCAAGGAGGCGAAGGCGCCATCCACCAACGAGCTGGAGTGGTGGGAACCACAGGCGACCGAGGAGTCGATGCAGGGGAACCCACCGGCGACCAACAAGGTTCGAAGGCGGAACCAAAGGCTGCCGACAAGTCTTTGGAGGGAGACCCGCAGGCGACCGCTAAACAGGAACCAGAGCACCCGTTGACGCCGCCTGAGCCCCAGACAAGACGAGTGAGAGCGAGTCAGGGGCAGGGTGGGCGTGTCCTCTTCCCTTTCGGGACACTGAAAGATGGAGAACTGGCCGGGATCCACCGTGCTGGGGTGATGGTGAAGGAGTCGTTCCCCTGGAGGGGTTCATTGGGGCCATCAAGAAAATCCCCAAGCGGTTCCATTCGAGCTCCTCCTCTCCCTCCATCAAGGAAGAAGGAGCAATGGTCAGGCAGCCTGGGACCTCTTTGGGGACAGGGACTGGAGTCCTAGGAGCTGGTGGTGCCGGAGCTGGGTCAGGAACTGGGGAGACTGGAGCAGGAGGTACAATGGGTGGATCAGGCACGAGTGGAGCAAGGACGTCAGCTACTGGGGCCAGAGCCTCTATGGGAGGCGTGTCAGCAGGCGGGCCGGAGCCTCTGTGGGAGGCGTGTCAGTAGGCGGGGCCGGAGCCTCTGTGGGAGGCGTGTCAGCTACCGGGGCCGGAGCCTCTGTGGGAGGCGTGTCAGCTACTGGGGCCGGAGCCTCTATGGGAGGCGTGTCAGCTACTGGGGCCGGAGCCTCTGTGGGAGGCGTGTCAGCAGGCGGGGCCGGAGCCTCTGTGGGAGGCGTGTCAGCCGCCGGGGCCGGAGCCTCTGTGGGAGGCGTGTCAGCCGGCGGGGCCGGAGCCTCTGTGGGAGGCGTGTCAGCAGGCGGGGCCGGAGCCTCTGTGGGCGGCGTGTCAGCCGGAGGGGCCGGAGCCTCTGTGGGAGGCGTGTCAGCAGGCGGGGCCGGAGCCTCTGTGGGAGGCGTGTCAGTAGGCGGGGCCGGAGCCTCTGTGGGAGGCGTGTCAGCAGGCGGGGCCGGAGCCTCTGTGGGAGGCGTGTCAGCAGGCGGGGCCGGAGCCTCTGTGGGAGGCGTGTCAGCAGGTGGGCTGGAGCCTCTGTGGGAGGCGTGTCAGCAGGCGGGGCCGGAGCCTCTGTGGGAGGCGTGTCAGTAGGCGGGGCCGGAGCCTCTGTGGGAGGCGTATCAGCTGCCGGGGCCGGAGCTTCGGTGGGAGGCGTGTCAGCCAGCGAGGCCGGAGCCTCTGTGGGCGGGGCATGAGCTGCTGGGACTGGAGCCTCTGTGGGCAGGTCAGGCAGGCTAGGAACCGCGGGGGGCAGAACGTCGGCCACCAGGACTGGAACTCCGTCGGATGGCGCAGCATGGGCCTCTGAGAGTACCGTTGCAGCAGCTGTGACTGGAACTCCGTTGGGGCGGCGCTTAAGCTGCCGGGGTTGGAGCCTCACTGGGTGGTGTGTTAGCCGCCAGGCCTAGCAGGTCAGGAACTTTAGAAACTGGTAGGACAGGCAGGTCAGGAACGGATTGAACAGGCAAGTCACACAGAAAATTTGCCAGTGTTAAATTGACACTCTATGGTGTCAATTGAACACTATAAGAGCTAATAAAACTTAACACTATACAACAACACTATTCCACTCTGTAAAATGTTAAATATAACACTGATTTGGTGAGAATGATATAAACACCATGCAGTGTTAATTTAACACTGGAAAACTTGTTGTGCTGGGACATCAACTATTGCCTCCAGAGTTGGCACCGTAAGAGTAGGTGCTGCCCCTTTTAGAGCCATCGGGACCCGCAGGATAGTATCCCATACTGCCCTGGCCCCCTAATTAGCCAGGCCTGCCTCCCGGAAGTGGTAAGCTGCTAGCGGCGGCAGCTCTGTGAGGCGATGTGGGCTTTGGGCACCTGCAGGATAGTATCCCATACTGCCCCGGCCCCCTAATTAGCCAGGCCTGCCTCCCGGAAGTGGTAAGCTGCTAGCGGCGGCAGCTCTGTGAGGCGATGTGGGCTTTGGGCACCTGCAGGATAGTATCCCATACTGCCCCGGCCCCCTAATTAGCCAGGCCTGCCTCCCGGAAGTGGTAAGCTGCTAGCGGCGGCAGCTCTGTGAGGGCGATGCGGGCTTTGGGCACCTGCAGGATAGTATCCCATACTGCCCCGGCCCCCTAATTAGCCAGGCCTGCCTCCCGGAAGTGGTAAGCTGCTAGCGGCGGCAGCTCTGTGAGGGCGATGCGGGCTTTGGGCACCTGCAGGATAGTATCCCATACTGCCCCGGCCCCCTAATTAGCCAGGCCTGCCTCCCGGAAGTGGTAAGCTGCTAGCGGCGGCAGCTCTGTGAGGGCGATGCGGGCTTTGGGCACCTGCAGGATAGTATCCCATACTGTCCTGGCCCCCTAATTAGCCAGACGTACCTCCCGGAAGTGGTAAGCTGCTAGCGGCGGCAGCTCTGTGAGGGCGATGCCGGCTTTGGGCACCTGCAGGATAGTATCTCATACTGCCCTGGCCCCCTAATTAACCAGGCCTGCCTCCCGGAAGTGGTAAGCTGCTAGCGGCGGCAGCTCTGTGAGGGCGATGTGGGCTTTGGGCACCTGCAGGATAGTATCCCATACTGCCCTGGCCCCCTAATTAGCCAGGCCTGCCCCCCGGAAGTGGTAAGCTGCTAGCGGCGGCAGCTCTGTGAGGGCGATGCGGGCTTTGGGCACCTGCAGGATAGTATCCCATACTGCCCTGGCCCCATAATTAGCCAAACTTGCCTCCCGGAAGTGGTAAGCTGCTAGCGGCGGCAGCTCTGTGAGGGCGATGCGGGCTTTGGGCACCTGCAGGATAGTATCCCATACTGCCCTGGCCCCCTAATTAGCCAGGCCTGCCCCCCGGAAGTGGTAAGCTGCTAGCGGCGGCAGCTCTGTGAGGGCGATGTGGGCTTTGGACACCTGCAGGATAGTATCCCATACTGCCCTGGCCCCCTAATTAGCCAGGCCTGCCTCCCGGAAGTGGTAAGCTGCTAGCGGCGGCAGCTCTGTGAGGGCGATGCGGACATTGGGCACCTGCAGGATAGTATCCCATACTGCCCTGGCCCCCTAATTAACCAGGCCTGCCTCCCGTAAGTGGTAAGCTGCTAGCGGCGGCAGCTCTGTGAGGGCGATGCGGACATTGGGCACCTGCAGGATAGTATCCCATACTGCCCTGGCCCCCTAATTAGCCAGGCCTGCCTCCCGGAAGTGGTAAGCTGCTAGCGGCGGCAGCTCTGTGAGGGCGATGCCGGCTTTGGGCCCCTGCAGGGTAGTATCCTATACTGCCCTGGCCCCCTAATTAGCCAGGCCTGCCTCCCGGAAGTGGTAAGCTGCTAGCGGTGACAGCTCTGTAAGGACAATGTGGGCTTTGGGCCCCTGCAGGGTAGTATCCCATACTGCCCTGGCCCCCTAATTAGCCAGACGTACCTCCCGGAAGTGGTAAGCTGCTAGCGGCAGCAGCTCTGTGAGGGCGATGCCGGCTTTGGGCACCTGCAGGATAGTATCCCATACTGCCCTGGCCCCCTAATTAGCCAGACGTACCTCCCGGAAGTGGTAAGCTGCTAGCGGCGGCAGTTCTGAGGGCGATGCGGGCTTTGGGCACCTGCAGGAGCGCAGCGACGGTGATGTCCGGGGTGAACCCTGCCGGGTTCCGGATTGGGACTGATTTCCTGTGAGCCGGAATTGGAAGTGAAAATTTTAATTCTCAGTATGAAGCTTAAAAAATCAGGCTGACCTGCACAGTGCTGGGTATCCATTACTAAAGACAGGACAATAAATCCTCTTCTTCTGAGGGGGAGGTGTTTCTATTTTAGTTGTTAGATGTTCAGTATAGTTGTTTACGTGTGACAGTTACACATGGTCCTGACGTATCTGTATAATTAATATTACACCCATAAACTGTCCTTGGAGGCTGATTTTAGTTGTACCAGTTTGATTTTATAAATCTCTATGTGCTTTGGACTCTTAATTATAAATGTTGCAAGGCTAATAAATAAAATATTGTATCAGTTGCGTGATGAAGAGATAATGACAGTGGTAGTTCTACACGGAGGGCTAGGTTAGTGCCAGTTCTACACGGAGGGCCAGGTTAGTGCCAGTTCTACCCGGAGGGCCAGGTTAGTGCCAGCTGTTCTGTTAGGGGGGGCAGATGCATTTGACCATAATGTCCTGCAGTATTTACTTACAATAGATTACCAGCATTTAGAAGAAAAAGATGATCTCAATAACCGAGGTTATTTATGCAGTGCTTTGCAGTCACATTTTACGTTGTTTATAAATATGTAACTCGTTTTGATTTCTTAGACTGTCTTGCGTCAATGAACTTGATTATTTTTTCTGTTTTTAACTTTGCTTTTCACCACCTGAAGCGTCTCGCCCCCCCAGCATACCCACGTTAAGAGGCCATCAAAAAATGTGCTTACATTTGTGTTCTGCCTGTTCCCAGCACACAGAGGTTTTGCTTACATATAATATGTCTCCCATTCCAGCTTGGTCTTATTCTGCTAGACCTGCCACATGTACACATAAAGTTTCAGACAATTCTATGGCAGAAATGAGGCAGGAAATACATTGTTGTCATTCCAACAGCGTCTAGTTCAGTGTAAAAGTGTTGTTTGCTGTAACAGTGATAACCAAACCTTTCATATAGGAAACTTATTTTTAGGTCACATAGTTTATTTCACATGAAATCTAACTGTAAAGAAGCCTGTTTGCATGAAGAGCTTCATGGCAGGTTAAGCTGAAGACTGATCAACTGAAGATTTAATGTGATGCTGCTCACAGTATATGAATCATATTTATACCATGAGGGTTTGTTTCCTCTCGCTGCCCACAGTGTCCTGATGGAGAGAGCAGACTCCCCTGTACCCAGCTGTGTTTCCATGAAGAGTGACAGGTCAATGCCCCCCCCACTCAACTTCAGAGAGGGACCTTTACCTTCAGATCAAAGGTAAAAGTGCATTTAAACAAACACTGTTTAAAACACCCAGACTCTCACTTAAAAGGCACAGAGGCACATTCAAGCTGTGATAAAAATAATTTTAACTTTTACAAATCCTATCATCTTTGAGAATGTAAGCTTAGTTTGTATTCTATACAGTATATAAAGTACATCAGAGGTAAAAGGAAGAGGATTACTGTAAAGATTGACTTCCTGTGAGCCAGGATCGGAAGTTCAATAATTAAAAATTGGATTAAAAATTTAAATTCTCACTATAAAGCTTAAAAAATCATGCTGACCTGCACACTGCTGGATTTCCATTAAGAAAGACTGGACAATAAATCATCTTCTTCTGGGGGGGAGGGGTGTTTCTGTTTTAGTTGTTAGATGTTCAGTATAGTTGTTTACGTGTGACAGTTACACATGGTCCTGACATATCTGTATAATTAATATTACACTCATTAATCATTGGAGACTGATTTCAGTTGTGCCAGTTGATTTTTATAGTACAGTATTTCCTTCTCATTTAGATGTGATTACTACAGTTAGTCAATATGCTGGGCAAACTCAAACATGCTGTTTTAATCAGTTACCTGAGTTTTTAATTGGAATATTTTTACATTGAATCCATAATTGAACTATGGACAGAAGATAAACACTATTGTCTCCTTTCCACCAACGTGGTGCAGGTTCCGGACTTTTTACTGATCCAGAATTGGTTCCGAATTTGGACCCGTAATATCAGTGAAAGTGGGGCAGACTATCATGTCCAAACCTGCAGCCTTCCCAGAACATTCAGCCCATAACTGGTATAGTTTTGTCTAACATCAGCAGAGCCGGAGTTGTGCACAACAGCAGCAGTGATACATGCTGTCAGCTTATTATTTGTTTATCAGCATTACATGTGATGAACAAAAGATGGATCTGCTGGCCAGATTTAATAAGGAATTATAAACATTTTTCAGGTCTAATACATAAAATATTGTGCTGCTTGAGTGGCGAAGAGATAATGACAGTGGCAGTTCTAGACCGGGGGCAAGACTAGTGCCAGTTGTTCTGTTAGGGGGGGCAGATGCATTTGACCATAATGTCCTGCAGTATTTACTTACAATAGATTACCAGCATTTAGAAGCTACAGACGATGTCAATAACGGACATTATTTATGCAGTGCTTTGCAGTCACATTTTACATTGTTTATAAATATGTAACTCGTTCTGATTTCTTAATTAGACTGTCTTGCGTCAATGAACTTGATTATTTTTTCTGTTTTTAACTTTGCTTTTCACCACCTGAAGCGTCTCCCCCCCCCAGCATACCCACGTTAAGAGGCCATCAAAAAATGTGCTTACATTTGTGTTCTGCCTGTTCCCAGCACACAGAGGTTTTGCTTACATATAATATGTCTCCCATTCCAGCTTGGTCTTATTCTGCTAGACCTGCCACATGTACACATAAAGTTTCAGACAATTCTATGGCAGAAATGAGGCAGGAAATACATTGTTGTCATTCCAACAGCATCTAGTTCAGTGTAAAAGTGTTGTTTGCTGTAACAGTGATAACCAAACCTTTCATATAGGAAACTTATTTTTAGGTCACATAGTTTATTTCACATGAAATCTAACTGAAAACAAGCCTGTTTGCATGAAGAGCTTCATGGCAGGTTAAGCTGAAGACTGATCAACTGAAGATTTAATGTGATGCTGCTCACAGTATATGAATCATATTTATACCATGAGGGTTTGTTTCCTCTCGCTGCCCACAGTGTCCTGATGGAGAGAGCAGACTCCCCTGTACCCAGCTGTGTTTCCATGAAGAGTGACAGGTCAATGGAGCAACCAATCAAATTCAGAGAGGGAGCTTTACCTTCAGATCAAAGGTAAATGTGCATTTTAACAAACATTGTTTAAAACACCCAGACTCTCACTTAAAAGGCACAGAGGCACATTCAAGCTATGATAAAAATAATTGTAACTTTTAGAAATCCTATCATCTTTGAGAATTTAAGGTTAGTCTGTATTCTATACAGTATATAAATTACATCAGAGGTAAAAGGAAGAGGATTACTGTAAAGACTGACTTCCTATGAGCAGGAATTGGAAGTTCGATAATTGGAAGTTCGATTAAAAATTTAAATTCTCAGTATAAACCTCAAAAAATCAGGCTGACCTGCACACTGCTGGGTGTCCATTAAGAAAGACTGGACAATAAATCATCTTCTTCTGGGGGGGGGGGTGTTTCTATTTTAGTTGTTGGTTGTTCAGTATAGTTGTTTACGTGTGACAGTTACACATGGTCCTGACATATTTGTATAATTAATATTACACCCATAAACTGTCCTTGGAGGCTGATTTTAGTTGTACCAGTTTGATTTTATAAATCTCTATGTGCTTTGGCCTCTTAATTATAAATGTTGCAGGTCTAATAAATAAAATATTGTAGCTGTTGCGTGATGAAGAGATAATGACAGTGGTAGTTCTACACGGAGGGCCAGGTTAGTGCCAGTTCTACACGGAGCGCCAGGTTAGTGCCAGTTCTACACGGAGGGCCAGGTTAGTGCCAGTTCTACACGGAGCGCCAGGTTAGTGCCAGTTCTACACGGAGGGCCAGGTTAGTGCCAGTTCTACACGGAGGGCCAGGTTAGTGCCAGTTCTACACGGAGCGCCAGGTTAGTGCCAGTTCTACACGGAGGGCCAGGTTAGTGCCAGTTCTACACGGAGGGCCAGGTTAGTGCCAGTTCTACACGGAGCGCCAGGTTAGTGCCAGTTCTACACGGAGCGCCAGGTTAGTGCCAGTTCTACACGGAGCGCCAGGTTAGTGCCAGTTCTACACGGAGGGCCAGGTTAGTGCCAGTTCTACACGGAGGGCCAGGTTAGTGCCAGTTCTACACGGAGGGCCAGGTTAGTGCCAGTTCTACACGGAGGGCCAGGTTAGTGCCAGTTCTACACGGAGCGCCAGGTTAGTGCCAGTTCTACACGGAGCGCCAGGTTAGTGCCAGTTCTACACGGAGGGCCAGGTTAGTGCCAGATGTCCTGTTGGGGCGACAGATGCATTTGACCATAATGTCCTGCAGTATTTACTTACACTAGATTACCAGCATTTAGAAGCTACAGACGATGTCAATAACGGACGTTATTTATGCAGTGCTTCGCAGTCACATTGTACGTTGTTAATAAATATGTAACTCATTCTGATTTCTTAGACTGTTTTGCTTCAATGAACTTGAATATTTTGTCTGTTTTTAACTTTGCTTTTCACCACCTGAAGCGTCTCCCCCCCCCCAGCATACCCACGTTAAGAGGCCATCAAAAACATGTGCTTACATGTGTGTTCTGCCTGTTCCCAGCACACAAAAGTTTTGCTTACATATAATATGTCTCCCATTCCAGCTTGGTCTTATTCTGCTAGACCTGCCACATGTACACATAAAGTTTCAGACAATTCTATGGCAGAAATGAGGCAGGAAATACATTGTTGTCATTCCAACAGCGTCTAGTTCAGTGTAAAAGTGTTGTTTGCTGTAACAGTGATAACCAAACCTTTCATATAGGAAACTTATTTTTAGGTCACATAGTTTATTTCACATGAAATCTAACTGTAAAGAAGCCTGTTTGCATGAAGAGCTTCATGGCAGGTTAAGCTGAAGACTGATCAACTGAAGATTTAATGTGATGCTGCTCACAGTATATGAATCATATTTATACCATGAGGGTTTGTTTCCTCTCGCTGCCCACAGTGTCCTGATGGAGAGAGCAGACTCCCCTGTACCCAGCTGTGTTTCCATGAAGAGTGACAGGTCAATGCCCCCCCCACTCAACTTCAGAGAGGGACCTTTACCTTCAGATCAAAGGTAAAAGTGCATTTAAACAAACACTGTTTAAAACACCCAGACTCTCACTTAAAAGGCACAGAGGCACATTCAAGCTGTGATAAAAATAATTTTAACTTTTACAAATCCTATCATCTTTGAGAATGTAAGCTTAGTTTGTATTCTATACAGTATATAAAGTACATCAGAGGTAAAAGGAAGAGGATTACTGTAAAGATTGACTTCCTGTGAGCCAGGATCGGAAGTTCAATAATTAAAAATTGGATTAAAAATTTAAATTCTCACTATAAAGCTTAAAAAATCATGCTGACCTGCACACTGCTGGATTTCCATTAAGAAAGACTGGACAATAAATCATCTTCTTCTGGGGGGGAGGGGTGTTTCTGTTTTAGTTGTTAGATGTTCAGTATAGTTGTTTACGTGTGACAGTTACACATGGTCCTGACATATCTGTATAATTAATATTACACTCATTAATCATTGGAGACTGATTTCAGTTGTGCCAGTTGATTTTTATAGTACAGTATTTCCTTCTCATTTAGATGTGATTACTACAGTTAGTCAATATGCTGGGCAAACTCAAACATGCTGTTTTAATCAGTTACCTGAGTTTTTAATTGGAATATTTTTACATTGAATCCATAATTGAACTATGGACAGAAGATAAACACTATTGTCTCCTTTCCACCAACGTGGTGCCGGTTCCGGACTTTTTACTGATCCAGAATTGGTTCCGAATTTGGACCCGTAATATCAGTGAAAGTGGGGCAGACTATCATGTCCAAACCTGCAGCCTTCCCAGAACATTCAGCCCATAACTGGTATAGTTTTGTCTAACATCAGCAGAGCCGGAGTTGTGCACAACAGCAGCAGTGATACATGCTCTCAGCTTATTATTTGTTTATCAGCATTACATGTGATAAACAAAAGATGGATCTGCTGGCCAGATTTAATAAGGAATTATAAACATTTTTCAGGTCTAATACATAAAATATTGTGCTGCTTGAGTGGCGAAGAGATAATGACAGTGGCAGTTCTAGACCGGGGGCCAGACTAGTGCCAGTTGTTCTGTTAGGGGGGGCAGATGCATTTGACCATAATGTCCTGCAGTATTTACTTACACTAGATTACCAGCATTTAGAAGCTACAGACGATGTCAATAACGGACATTATTTATGCAGTGCTTTGCAGTCACATTTTACATTGTTTATAAATATGTAACTCGTTCTGATTTCTTAATTAGACTGTTTTGCTTCAATGAACCTGATTATTTTGTCAGTTTTTAACTTTGCTTTTCACCACCTGAAGCGTCTCGCACCCCCCAGCATACCCACGTTAAGAGGCCATCAAAAAATGCTTACATTTGTGTTATACCGGTTCCCAGCACACAGAGGTTTAGCCTACATTTTTGAAGGTAAATAATAATAATAATAATAATAATAATAATAATAAAACAGGATAAAACTGAAACTCCTGGAAACACTGGCAGGTTCTCATAAAGCACCAAGCCAGAACCAGCCCAGCACTGGTCTAAGCATCGACTCCCTGTTGGTGGAAATGAGACATATTTAGCACCTTTTTAAGGTCTATTGTCATTGCTCTGATCCTCAAGGCTGGTGTGTACCTCAGTGTCAAAATGTGTTTGTTAAAATGCTGATGTTGAGCTTCCTGTCAAAGACCATCATAAATTCTTAGGCTGTTTACAGAGTTTAACTATGGATAGTGAATCAAATGCTGTTAGTTAGCTCTGCTAATTAAGCTGAAATCTGTTTCAAAATTAAGTTAAACTGTCTAAATGTCACTTGGTCAAAAGGGCTGAATAGTAAACTGTCTGTCCTGCCTGCTGTGTGTCTCTCCATGATGGAGCAGGATGTGTCACGCCCAGCTCGTCCGATCCTCATGTGTGCCACGCCCCCTGATTATCCACGTGTGCTTTCCCGATCGTGCCCAGCTGTGTCTGATTATTTTCAACCAGTTCTGTCTTTTTAAGTCCACGTCTTGCCTGATGCCTTTGTCTGTCATTGATGTTAGTCTGCGTGAGATGTTTCCCAATCCCCATAACCCAAATAAATCCCTGTTTTCCCTGCTTATGCCTGATCGCCTGCTTCTCTGCCCGTCGCCCTGTCCGTGCTCCTTACCTGCTATCGCCGATCACAACAGGATGTCACTGGTTCTCTTCTTTGTCGGCAGCAAGGGCACTTTTAATGGGGACCATTACAGACTTTCTGTTATATTCGTATAGATGATTTGAGGTTTTAGTATTTTTCTGCCTCATTGACAGAGACCAAATGGCTGAATGCAGATCAGATCTACAGGATAAACTGGGTTTATCATTCATATTGAAGGTTTGTATTTATTGCTGATATATATTTTCTTAAGTATCGTGTGAATTGGCTTACATTTTATACGGCTGTACAAGAGGAAACTAATTCAAACCTACAATTCTCAAATGAAACTATGAAAAGGTTTGGTGACTGTGAATTTTAGTCACTAGAGGAAAATGCTGTGAGGTTCCTGAAGGATGAGCTGAAGAAGATCATGAGGTACCTAGATCAGAATTACCCAGAATCCTCTGGGCCTCAGCTGGAGGAGGACAATGACCTGGACTGTGATGGTCAGATGCAGAAGACCTGTGGTAGAGAGGGAGCTCTGAAGATCACACTGTACATCCTGAGGACCATGAAGCAAAATGATCTTGCTGACATGCTGGAGAAGAGTAAGAGCTTTATAACATTATGTACGTGTACAATATTGTGAAAAAATCTTAGGCAGGCAGAGAAAAGGATGTTTAAATGGTCTTCATGTTGGTGTAGAACTACTATATTATGTATGTCAATGTGTGTTTGCCATTTCAGAACCTCTCCCAAAATCACCCCAATATTTGCAGAAATCGTGCAGTATATCCACGTATTTTTTTACTTGACCACTAACACACCTCATGTGGCTGATCAATATCTCATTTTTAAGTTTTTTTAAATTTATTTAATTATTTAATTAAATTAATTAATTAAGTGAGCCGGTGGTGAAATTTAACAAACACATGGACTGGCTGTGGTGCCCCTGAGGAGAGGTTTGGGAAATGAAAAGGGGTTTTGTGTTTTTTTTTGGTTCTGAGCAGATATACACTTACTACCCAGATAAATGGCTTTAAACATTTCCTTTGGCTGCCTAAGGCTTATTCACGGTCCTGTATGTGGTGTTCCAGTAAAATACGTAAATACGTAAAAATAGTAAATTTCACATTCACGGTCACATGGAAATATCTGGATATGTATGTGTGAAAAAGTGTGTTTTTGGAAAATATTCTTCCTCTCATACTGGTCAGGATCTCGGTCAGAATTAATGCATTTTCCTCTCATTCCTTTTCAGGACAGCTCATGCTGCAACATCAGCAGGAAATCAAATGTAAACTTAAGAAGCAATTTGAGTGTGTATTTGAAGGGAAAGCTAAGGAAGGACAGCCAACACTTCTCAGTGAGATTTACACAGAACTCTACATAACTGAAGGTGGGACTGGAGCAGTCAATGATGAACATGAAGTGAGACAGATTGAAACAGCATCCAGGAAAAGGCGAACAGAAGATACTACAGTCAAGTGCAATGATATATTTAAACCCTTATGTGGGCGTGAGGCACCTATCAGAACTGTACTCACTAAAGGGGTGGCAGGTATCGGGAAAACAGTCTCTGTGCAGAAATTTATTCTCGACTGGGCAGAAGGAAAAGCAAACCAGGATGTTCACTTCATATTTGCTCTTCCTTTCCGGGACCTGAATTTGATTAAGGGTGAATACAGTCTGATTGAACTGCTTCACCACTTTGTCCCAGAACTGAAATCATTTCAATCCACTGAGCTGTTTAGGTACAAAGTCTTGTTCATCTTTGATGGTCTTGATGAGTGTCGCCTTCCTCTGGATTTTCAGAACAATGAGAGCTGGTTTGATGCAACAAAGAAAACGTCACTGGATGTGCTGTTGACTAACCTCATTAAGGGGAATCTGCTCCCATCGACTCTCCTCTGGATAACCTCCCGGCCAGCAGCAGCCAATCAGATACCTGCTAAGTGTGTCCATCAGGTGACAGAGATACGAGGGTTCAGTGATGCCCAGAAGGAGGAGTATTTCAGGAAGAGATTTAGTGATCAGAGCTTGGCCAGCAGGATTACCACACATGTGAAATCATCAAGGAGCCTCTTCATCATGTGCCACATACCTGTGTTCTGCTGGATTTCAGCCACTGTGCTTAAGAGGCTTTTTAGTGAGACTGATAGGGGAGAAATTCCAAGGACTCTGACTGAAATGTACACACACTTCCTGATCTTTCAGACAAGTTTAAAAAATGACAAGTATATGAAAAACCATGAAACTAAGATTATGGAATACAGCAAGGAATTCCTTTTAAAACTTGGTAAACTTGCTTTTGACAATCTTGAGAAAGGCCATCTCATATTTTATGAGCAAGATCTGACAAGGAATGGCATTGATGTCAGTGAAGCTTCAGTTTACTCTGGAGTGTGCACAGAAGTCTTTAAAGAGGAGTATGGGTTGTACCAGGAGAAGGTGTACTGCTTTGTGCATCTGAGCATCCAGGAGTATTTCGCTGCTTTATATATGTTTCTGTCAAACTCATCAGCTGACCTCCTGAAGACTGCAGTGGATCAGGCATTAGAGAGCAAGAATGGACACTTGGACCTCTACCTCCGCTTCCTCCTGGGCCTCTCAACAGACTCCAGTAAGACTCTGTTACAAAGGCTACTGGGGCCGACAGAAACCAGCTCACATACCATTAAGGAAACAGACCAATACATCCATCCATCCATTTTCCAAATCACTTATCCATCAGGGTCGCAGGAGGTCCAGAGCCTATTCCGGAAGCCATGGGCACAAGGCAGGGAACAACACAGGATGGGGGGCCAGCCCATCACAGCCGCCCAATACATCCATCCATGCAATTTCCAAACCTCTTATCCATCAGGGTCGCAGGAGGTCCAGAGCCTATTCCGGAAGCCATGGGCACAAGGCAGGGAACAACACAGGATGGGGGGCCAGCCCATCACAGCCGCCCAATACATCCATCCATGCAATTTCCAAACCTCTTATCCATCAGGGTCGCAGGAGGTCCAGAGCCTATTCCGGAAGCCATGGGCACAAGGCATGGAACAACACAGGATGCGGGGCCAGCCCATCACAGCCGCCCAATACATCCATCCATTTAATTTCCAAACCACTTATCCATCAGGGTTGCAGGAGGTCCAGAGCCTATTCTGGAAGCCATGGGCACAAGGCAGGGAACAACCCAGGACGGGGGGCCAGCCCATCACAGCCGCCCAATACATCCATCCATTTAATTTCCAAACCACTTATCCATCAGGGTCGCAGGAGGTCCAGAGCCTATTCCGGAAGCCATGGGCACAAGGCAGGGAACAACACAGGATGGGGGGCCAGCCCATCACAGCAACCCAATACATCAAGGAGAAAATAAAGGAGAATTTATCTCCAGAAAGGACCATCAACCTGTTCCACTGTCTGACTGAGCTGGGTGACAATTCTCTAGTAGAGGAAGTACAAAGATACCTGAATTCAGGAAACATTTCAGCAGATGACCTCTCACCTGCACAGTACTCAGCTCTGGCCTTTGTGATGCTGATGTCAGATGAGGAGCTGGATGTGTTTGACCTGAAGAAATACATCAGATCAGATGAAGAGCACTGCAGGCTGCTGCCTGTGGTCAAGAACTCCAGGACGGCTCTGTAAGTGACGTGGGGATGGGAAATCATGTCTGCTCTGGCAGTAATACATGAATATTGTTTGAAATGTATAATATTTATTATATATTTCTCCTCATGGATCAATAAGTGAGTTTTATTTTGATAATCACAGCTATAGCTGTTTGTGTAGCAGTAGCTAATCTTGACCACAGCCTTTATAATAACTGAAGGTAGTGATGTCACTTTTTGTTTGTTACTACGTTTCCATTCCCATCCAGTCTACCTTCTGATCACAGCACAGCATCTTAACCTGCTATAGAAACAGTGAGGGCTCTTTATCCACAGGGTGTATAAGTGGTATGTGAGTGTTATTGTCAGCAGGCATGTTCATGTGATGGAGCCCAGAGCTGGGAGCTTCCGTATGACTGCTGTCTCTGGCTGCTCACTGGCGCCCTCTGCTGGCCTCAGCTGCACCTGGCTGAGGATGTGACGACACATCTAGTCCAGCAGACATAGATCAACATTGTTTAAAATATAAAATTAATATGTATACATGTAATTTATTTCCCCTCTTTTATCAACAAGGTTCCTTTTTAATCTAGTTTATATTAACTGAAGGTAGTGATGTAGTAAAAACAAAAAAGACAAGATTTCCACGACCATCCTTTGTGTAACAAATAACCAAAGATACAGCATCATACAGAATGGTACAGTTTTCATTAATAGTGGGAAAACCACTCATATTCGTTTCAGTTCTGGATGTGCGTGACTCTTTGGGTTCAGACTCTGTGTCCATGAGCAGAAGGTTGCTGGTTCAGATATCATTTTGAGCCCCCCCCTCCCCCACAAAACAATGAATGCAATTTCAGTTCAGTTCAGTTTTATTTGTATAGTGTGTTTTCACAACATTACATCATCTCAAAGCACTTTACAGCATCCCTGCCCAAAGCCCCCAGTGAGCAAGTCAGAGGGGATAGTGGCAAGGAAAAACTCCCTAGAAAGAAGAATCCTTGGGAGGAACCAGATACAAAGGGAGAGCCCATCCTCCAGGGGGCAGCAGAGGAAGCCCTAACCCTAACCAGACTGAAAGGGGGAGCCCATCCTCCAGGGGGCAGCAGAGGAAGCCCTAACCCTAACCAGACTCAAAGGGGGAGCCCATCCTCCAGGGGGCAGCAGAGGAAGTCAAATGATCAAGATGGCAAAGTCCTAATTCACATTATCACATTATCATTACAAAGCGGGAGGCAGGGAGGTGATGACAGGCAAGTGCTGGAGCTGCTTCAGATGGAGGGAGAACAGTAGTACGGCAGCAGGGTAAACAGGGAAGATGTCACAGGCAGAAGGGTGAGCAGGCCGGAAGGACTCACAGGTAGTGGAGACGTCGCAGGCAGCAGGGTAGGCAGGATATCCTTAAAACTTGGGGTCTCCAGGCAGCACAGCCAGGGGGAGAAGAAGGACGTAGGAGAAATAAAATGTGCAGTTAGCCAAAGTAGGGGAGACTAGAGGCAGTACAAACAGTTAGGTGAGTGCAGTATGTAAGCTCCGGCAGATATGACTATGGCAGCATAAGTAGGAGGGAGAGGCAGGTGGGAACGCAGGCATGGGGAGTCCCTGAATGTCAGCACTCCAATTCCACAAGGGGGTGTGAAGCTAAAGTGACAGACTGACAGTTCAGTTTATCCAAAGCCAATGGCACCGATCCCCACCCAGCTCTACACCTCATACTATAGGTCTGACTGGGAGTGAGCAGTTAGCTAGAGCTAGAACTAGTGTCCCTATAAGCTAAACTAAACAGGAGTGTTTTTAGTCTAGACTTGAATATTGAGAGTCAGCCTGAATCCCGCACATCCGCTGGAAGACCATTCCACAGCTGAAGAGCTCAATAAGAAAAAGCTCTGCAGCCTGCCGTAGCTCTTTCTACCCTGGGTACTAACAGATATCCTGCTCCTTGAGATGGAAGAAAGCAGGGTTGTATAAGGCCAGCAGGTTACTAAGGTATTCTGGTGCAAGGCTATTCAGTGTTTTATAAGTCAATAGCAGTATTTTGTAGTTAATCCGAGACTTAACTGGAAGCCAGTGAAGGGAGCATAGAACAGGGCTAATATAATCACATTTATTAGTGTTTGTAAGAACTCTGGCTGCTGCATTTTGTTCCAGCTGAAGTTTATGTGAGGATCCAGATGGGCACCCAGAAAGGAAGGCATTACAGTATCCAGCCTGGAAGTTATAAAGGTGTTAGTGTTTCCGCTTCATGAAAGGAGAGCATCTTCCGAAGCTTGGCAAGGTTCCGTACATGATAGAACACAGCTTTAGTGATGTTTTTTATGTGAGCATCGAAACATAAATCTGAATCAACCAGAAGACCAAGATCTCTGACCACTGTGTCAGGTTGGGTAGGAAGACCACCAAGGTTGAGGTTGTCAGACTTATTTTGAGTCGCCTTCGGACCAGATTACAGTACTTCTGTTTTTCTGTGTTTAACATAAAGAAATTATTTGCCATCCAGCACCGGATATCTAGTCGACAGTCTTCTAACCGAGAGCTGTGATGCATCATCCGGCTTAACAGATAGATATAACTGTGTATCATCAGCAAAACAATGAAACCCAACACCATGATTTCTGATAATGTGACCAATATATACAGTGTACAGTAGCGGCCCAGCACTGATCCCTGTGGGACACCATTATAGGAATATTTAGCTCAGGTAAATTTTAATATCTCCACCAATATGTTTTGAAATTAATTACATTTGAATTAATTATTCTTTAATGATGTTTATTAACTAATTGTTATGCCGAATGGTTGGTTCCTCCAAACTCCATTGCGAATCCCTGTGAGTCGCTTAATGTGAGACTTACATGGGATTCACTAGTTACCAGTATCGCTTAGTAGCCTGGGTTAGAAGGTTCGTCCAGCGAGCTGCATCAGCAGGTAATGTAAACGATCGGTAATGAAGCTCCCCTCATGGCGAATGAGAGAGAGTCTCGCGATATTTCAGGCGAGTTTGAGGTTTCAGAGCTTAGTAGCCAGATCGCACAGAGGCAGGGACTATTGTGAGCACTCAATGAACGGAGGCTGAAGTGGTGTAAAAGACATGCATTTATTCCTAACTAACACTACAACTAACATAAGACAGACATTACGCTTAACACAAACAATAAGAAACACAAAATAACGGAATAGAACCAAACAGAATGTAACATGAAAATGCAGTGACCAGATTTAAATGAGTAACCTTAAAAGGGAAATACTGTTCTGCAAAGCAAGCACAGTTTGCGGAAACACGACCCTAAAGTCATAAAGCAGGCTAACAGAACTGCTTATGTTGTTAGAATGAAAGGAAGCTGGTTTACTTGTTTGCAGAGTGGAGGGGGTCTTGGCAGTAGGTTGCAGAGGTGATGAGCTGAGGGAATGGTAGCACCCAAGAAGGCGCGGCGTCTGGAGCGGTTGTTGGAGTGGAGCCCCTTGGATTCTCTCTCCTTGTGAAGCTTTAAGGTGAAAGGCTCTGTCTTGGTTGCAGTTCTCTGTTGGGTAGCAGACCTTCACCGGCAGGCTTCAGGAGGGCTTCTCATGGGCTCCTCTTCTCCCGGGGCTTCTCTTCTCCTCCCTCTGCTGGTCTGATGTTCTCCTCTGCTCCTCTCTCTTCTTCCCCCTGCTCTGTTCTGAGGTGCCATGTTTTATGGTCTAAAGTTCATGAATAGGGATGAGCAGGATTTCAACACCTGAAGCAATGGCTGATCATGTACAGTATTTGGCAGGCTTTCGGAGGGGTGTCTGTGTCAGTCCTTTTGGGATTTATGACTAGATTGGTACCACTTTACCGATGATTTTCATTAAACTGGTGTAACTTTTGATACATACAGTTGAATGGTAACCACTGACCAGATTTGGAATCAGGAGTGATTTTCCATCAGATTAATACCAAACATGCCATACCAGCCTGGGGGGGGTCACACCTCATACCATCTGTATTAATTAATTAACAATTTCTGATATTATGTATGTTAATAAATCCCATCCATATACATCAACAAAGGTTGCTACTTTGGATCATTTCTACAGACATTACATTACATATTCACATTTAAACAGCACATCTTACCCTTAGATAGATGTGGCCGTTAGTTTGTGGTCATACCAATTTAAATTGCACATCTGGGAACAACATATTTTGGTTGGTGTGGCTTATCCCAATTATCTGCTCTCCAGAATTGATAATATACACATTAATTCCATCTTTTAATGCAGAACAGTAGAGGACAAAGAAGTGCTAACGGACCACAAAGATCAGATAAGGGCCACAGAGGGATGTGGAAAAGGGGTGGTTGTTAAAGAAAGAAAGAAAGAACCTCTGATAGTTAGGAGCCACACTAAGATACCTGGTTACATTATTTAATCTTCAAGATTCCTCTGGGATAATCATGAGAGCATGTATGCAGGGGGAGCTGAACACTAAGATTGTCTGAGGACTCACACAAACATAACCTATCTGGGTATCGAGACTAGTAGCCATGAGTAAATCAATATATAGGGAATACAAAGGCGGAACTTAAAAAAAAAAACTTTCTTTAGGGTGTTGGGTGAATCTGTGGTATGTAAGGCAGGATGTATGGGGAGGGGGTTACGTGCCAAGTTGAGGGGCCCCTATCCTTGAGGTCCACTCTGCTGTCCGTAGGTCCCTAAATCTTTGGGCCATAAAAGATGGAATGCTGGCCTCCCTTGTTATCTGTGTGTGTGTATGGGTGAGTATGTGTGAGTGTGTGTGTGTGTGTGTGTGGGGTCACTGACCCCCCTTTTGTGCCCAGGCCAGCGAACACCTCTCATACCAGACTAGGCCTTGTCTCAGGCAGCCTGGAATCTCAGCCCTGTCGTATGTGTGTGTGTGTGTGATACTACACCTTATTTGACTTTAGTGATCTTGGAAGATTCATTGTTCATGTGGACAAACTTATAATGATCAGTTAAACAGGAGCCAAACCAAGAGAGGGCTGTGTCCTTAATGCCAACCACAGATTCTAGCCACTCCAAGAGGATATTATGGTCCACAGTATCGAATGCTGCAGTTAAGTCTAGTAATACCAACACAGATATACAGCCACTGTCAGAAGCCATAAGCAAATCATTCACTACTTTGACTTTGGCTGTTTCTGTGCTGTGGTTTGGTCTAAAGCCAGACTGATATAATTCATTCGCATTATTTCTCTGTAGGAAAGAAGACAGCTGGTGAGCAACAGCTTTTCCAGGATCTTTGAAATGAATGGAGATTAACCTATAATTTCCTAAATCACTAGGTTCAAGATTTGGTTTCTTTAGTTCAGGTCTAATAACAGCTAGTTAAAAGGTTTTGGATCATATCCAAGCCTAAGAGACGAGTCTAACACATTTAACAGGGTGGTGCTAATCAGTGGTCGAATCTCCTTCAGGAATTTTGTAGGAATTTGGTCTACGAGGCTAGTAGAGGATTTTCAGGAGGAAACTAAGCTCAAAAGTTCTGATTGTTTCATAAGAAGGAAAGATTCAAAGGTGTCATTATCAGTAGGCATAGGACTAGCAGGAGGCTGGCAGCTGTATGTAGCTACAGACGTGCACTGGATGGTCTGTCTAATCTTTATTTTACCGTTACAAATGTAATAAAGTCATCACTCATAAAAGCTTGTGAGACTTGTGAGTTTAATGTTGAAGAATTCTGTGTTAATCTAGACAGAGATTCAAACAGGAATTTAGGAGTATTTTTGTTCTCTTCAATGAGTCTGGAGAGGTACACAGACCTCGCAGTCTGTACTTAGAGAGGCTCCTTCCAGGTAGATCTGAAAACTTCTAGTTTAGTTAAGCCCCATTTGCGCTCTAGCTTGTGTGAAGCCTGTTTAAGTTACGCGTATGATCAGAGCACCAGGGGACAGGTTTCTTATCTCTATGCTTTATCTTCTTAAGCGGAGATACAAGATCTAGGTGCTGTGAAGCGATTTCTCCATGTGCACAGTTACCCGTTCAAGTTCATTTTCACACAGGGCTTCAGATGTAAGGGTGAAGGACTGTGGAAGTTGGTTGAGAAACACTGTTGTAGTTAATGAGGCAATGGAACGTCTGATACTGTACTTTGGACCTGAAGCAGTAGGTGTCTAAGTAGGTGTTGGGGTGTAATGTCGGTTCCTTCACTATGAAACTTGCCAAAGGGGGGGGTGACCTATAATATATTTTGCCGAGCTCAGGGGTAGGAACAGACAACGGACAAGCTTTTAAAGCTAATTAATAGTCAGGCTGAGTTCATTTAAAAACTGTTAATGGTTTTTTATATTTTAACTCGGGCTGGGATTCATAGCTGGATTATCAAGGCTGTCTGCAATTTTCTTACTTTGTACAGAAATTAACATTCGTAAGTGCTTGTCTTGTTCATCCCTCCACATAAGTTATGGGGTCTGCTGTTATATGCTGGCTGGCGAAAAATAATACCTGCTTTTGTTTCTAGTAGAATAGATTGTCTGTTTCACATCTACTACGAATTTTAATCTATGATTTAATCTATGATAATCTATGATTTTAAAGGTCATTTGCTAATTTTAAATATTTACAGGGTTTAGCTCTGTCCTGCCTCAGTAACATGACTGTAAGGAATGTCCCAGGCAGATCAGGCAGATCATCCGGCAGTAATTTACTGATTATTCCTAAAACCCGGCTGGGGAGGGAGGGGGCAGCTTTTAGTCACTATGGGCCCAAACTCTGGAACTCTCTCCCAGAAAACCTGAGAGCTACTGAATGTCTCAGTACTTTCTAAACTAGGCAAAAAATGGGAAGCTCAAAATTCCCACCAGAAAGCTGCACTTGAATGGCTGACATTCTGGCTGCTGACTCAGAGATAGAAGTTGGTGATGTGACAATACTGAACTTACAAGAATGGCGAACGCATGGTTACTGCAGGGGACAATGCTTGTGAAATTCTGTGCAATGTTTCTTTTTAACTGCCTCAGAATCTTAGGTTATAAAGCTGAACTGAAAGCAAATCATGAATCCTTCTGTTATCTTGCTTTGTATGTAGCCTAAGCTCGTTTCCCCAGCAAAGACGATAATCGCCGGTTAGTCACTGTCAGATATCGACACCGGGATACTTGTCTGATTACGCTCATTACTGATAATATCGTCATATCACCCAGATGTAATTGGTGATTTGACATGTTCCCAGGTATAACAATACAGGGAGAAAAAGGATTTTACTCATGGGATCAGGAATCCAAGTGCCAGTTGCTGCTGCATTAGCTGCTGGGAATGTTCACATCTCCTCCTTTCAGTGATACGTGTCGAGTGTAAGGACACCTGGCAGAAAGATGGCTAAGGACTGCACTGGAAGCACTGGTCTGACTGTTATGGGAGGTTCACGTCCATCTTGCTGTTGATGTGTTCCTATGTATTCCTATAGCTTGTACTTAATGTTTTTACCTCTAGTTTTGAGCAAAGGTGCACTGACTCACAATTAGTGATCATGTGACTGCAGCAGATTGTCAGGACGCACAGAACACTCTGCAGACTATAATTCATTTTGAAGTGTAAGCTGTGCTGCTAATTATACTGAAAACAAATGCTTATTGTACTGCTTTGTATTTTACTAATGTGTAGGATGTGTATATGTCTGTCTCTTAAAGTGTTTTCTGTTTCAGGCTGAACAGCTGTGATCTCATAGATAAACACTGTGAAGTGCTGTCTTCAGCCCTAAGATCAAACTCTCCCCCCCTGAGAGAGCTGGACCTGAGTGATAATAACCTGAAAGATTCAGGAATGAAGCTGCTCTCTGCTGCACTGGAAGATTTACACTGTAAACTGGAGATATTGAGGTCAGTATTACTGGGTATTCTACACTCTAAACTGGAGATACTGAGGCCAGTACTGCTGGGTATTCCACACTGTAAACTAGAGATACTGAGGTCAGTACTACTAGATATTCCACACTGTAAACTGGGGATACTGAGGCCAGTATTACTGGATATTCTACACTGTAAACTGGGGATACTGAGGTCAGTATTGTGTGGTGGCTGCTCTCTGCTGTACTGTAGGATCTCAGCTGTAAACTGGAGAAGCTGCAGTGAGTACAGAATATGCATTTTGCACAAAAGTAACTGGACAGCAAGAAAACCCACAATGCCTTTCAGCAGTTACATAGTAAACATACACAAAACGCTTCTGTTTTCTTCTCCTACTTCCTTATATCCCACAATCTTATCAGCCCTCGATCCATGCTAGAAATAATTAAGCAGGGAAGCAGGAAACATCCATTCAACCATATAATCCATGCAAAACATTTGTGTTGGTTAGCAAACTTAACGGCACTGTTACAGATAAACATGTTGACTTTAACGTGTTATGGACAAAAAAATAATGGACACCAAACAGAATCGGAATGATTGTTAAAATGATTTTTAATAATTTAATTCTTTTCTGAAAATCCATTATGTCATGGTCCCTATTCTCCTCATTTGAATACAGTGCTGCAGTGTAAAAAGTGGATTTAAAAGTGTTTAATCTTTTTAAGGGTGGGCCGGTGTGAACTCACAGAGAAATGCTGTGAGGCACTGGCTTCAGCTCTCAGATCAAACTCCTTACCCCTGAGAGAGCTGGACCTGAGTAACAATGACCTGCAGGACTCAGGAGTGAAGCTGCTCTCTGTTGGACTGGAGGACTTACACTGTAAACTGGAGATACTGAGGTCAGTCTGACTGGGTATTTCAAACTGTAAACTGAAGATACTGAGGTCAGTCTGACTGGGTATTCCACATTGTAAACTGGAGTTACTGAGGTCAGTCTTACTGGGTATTCCACACTGTAAACTGGAGTTACTGAGGTCAGTCTTACTGGGTATTCCACACTGTAAACTGTGGGTAGTGAGGTGAGTATTACTGGGTATTTCACACTGTACGCTGGAGATAAAAAGGCGGAACATAGCTAGTGATTTCAAAATAAAGCAGGAGTATCAAAGTCTGCAGGTTGACTTAAAAAATAGCATTAGACTCGCTACAGTAAGTGGAATATCGAAAGGAAGATTGCATTGGAGGTTAAGGATAAAATTAAAAGTTTCTTCCAATATTTTAACTCCAAAAGAGCTGCAAAAGCTGAAATCACTCATCTGCAGGATAGTAAGGGCCTTATAATTGAAAATGAAAATTTATATAGTAAATGAGTTTAATGATTATTATACACGGGTGTTCACAGTAGAGGACATGATTAACTTACCACCATTTAGTTCAAATACAGTGTCGTATATAAACAATATACAGTCCCTCCACAATTATTGGCCCCTTTGTAAAGATTTGTAAAAAGGGTTAGAAAAAAATCCACATTTTGGCGAAGCAGCTTCATCTCACACTGAAAAAAAATAGAAAAATCCAACCTTTCATTGAAATAAATTTATTCAAAGAAAAACAAATCCTTCATCAAGAAATTATTATTTTCAACAAAAACACATGAGCCACGATTATTGGCAGCCCTGCTTTTAATACTCTGTACAGCCTCCCTTTGCCAGTATAACAGCACTGAGTCTCCTATAACATTTTATAAGGTTGGAGAATACAGAGCAGGGCATCTGAGACCATTCCTCTTTACAGAATCTCCCCAGATCACCCAGGGTCCTCGGCCCTCTCTTGTGCGTCTCCTCTTCAGCTCAGCCCACAGGTTTTCAGTGGGGTTCAGGTCAGGGGACTGAGATGGCCATGGCAGAAGCTTGATTCTGCGGTCAGCTGACCAATTTAATGTTGATTTGGACATGTGCTTAGGATCACCATCCTGCTGGAAGATCCAATGAAGCCCCAGTTTTTGTTTCCTGGCAGCAGCAGCCAAATTTTGATATAAAATGTCCTGGTATTTCATGGACCCCATAGTGCCATGTACCCTAACGAGGTTTCCAAGGTTTTTGGAGGAAAAACAGCTCCACAACATCACAGAACCTCCACCATATTTTACAGTTGGGATAAGGTTAATTTCATTCTAACCATCCTTCTTTTTACACCAAACCCCCCTTGAATGTTTATTGCCAAAAAGCATTTTTGTTTCATCAGATAGTTGAATTTGATTCCAGTCAAAGTTGTATAATGTTTTGAAAACTCCTGGCACTAACATTTTAAGTAACTGACAGAAAAAGCTTCTTTCTGTCATACCTTTCAAAGCGTCCATACCTCAATCCCCTCATAAGTATGTCTGCTAGGTGGAGTCGAAGGTGCATCATAATCCTGTTATAATGAACTCGCTTATAACGGAATATCGTCTATAACAAACGAGGACTGCCGGTTGTGCACCTTTAATAACATGCAGATAAAGCATCGGATATAGCGGACTCGCATATAATGGAGTGTGTGTGAGAGTGTCTGTGACAGTGTACGTGTGTGTGAGAGTGTCTGTGACAGGGTACGCGTGTGTGAGAGTGTCTGTGGCAGGGTACGCGTGTGTGAGAGTGTCTGTGACAGGGTACGCGTGTGTGAGTGTCTGTGGCAGGGTACGTGTGTGAGAGTGTCTGCGACAGGGTACGTGTGTGTATGAGTGTCTGTGACAGGGTACGCGTGTGTGAGAGTGTCTGTGGCAGGGTACGCGTGTGTGAGAGTGTCTGTGGCAGGGTACGCGTGTGTGAGAGTGTCTGTGACAGGGTACGTGTGTGTGAGAGTGTCTGCGACAGGGTACGCGTGTGTGAGAGTGTCTGTGACAGGGTACGCGTGTGTGAGAGTGTCTGCGACAGGGTACGTGTGTGTGAGAGTGTCTGTGGCAGGGTACGTGTGTGTGAGAGTGTCTGCGACAGGGTACGTGTGTGTGAGAGTGTCTGTGACAGGGTACGCGTGTGTGAGAGTGTCCGAGGCAGGATACGTGTGTGTGAGAGGGTCTGTGACAGGGTACGCGTGTGTGAGATTGTCTGCCGCAGGGTACGTGTGTGTGAGCGTGTCTGCGGCAGGATACGCGTGTGTGAGAGTGTCTGAGGCAGAATACGTGTGTGTGAGAGTGTCTGTGACATGGTTCGCGTCTGTGAGAGTGTCTGCGGCAGAATACATGTGTGAGAGAGTGTCTGTGACAGGGTTCGCGTGTGTGAGAGTGTCTGCGACAGGGTACGTGTGTGTGAGCGTGTCTGTGACCGGATACGTGTGTGTGAGAGTCTCTGCGGCAGGATACGTGTGTGTGAGAGTGTCTGAGGCAGAATACGTGTGTGTGAGAGTGTCTGCGACAGGGTATGCGTGTGTGAGAGTGTGTGACAGGGTACGCGTGTGTGAGAGTGTGTGACAGGGTACGTGTGTGTGAGAGTGTGTGACAGGGTACGCGTGTGTGAGATTGTCTGCCGCAGGGTACGTGTGTGTGAGAGTGTCTGCCGCAGGGTACGCGTGTGAGAGTGTCCCAGAAGTGTTCTATTGGATTTAGGTCAGGCGAGCGTGCGGGGCAGTCAACGCTATCAATTCCTTCATCCTCCAGGAACTGCCTACATGCTCTTGCCACATGAGGCCGGGCATTGTCGTGCACCAGGAGGAACCCAGGACTCACTGCACCAGCATAGGGTCTGACAATGGGTTCAAGAATTTCATCCTGATATCTAATGGCAGTCAAGGTGCCGTTGTCTAGTCTGTAGAGGACTGTGCGTCCCTCCATGGATATGCCTCCCCAGACAATCACTGACCCACCACCAAACCAGTCATGCTGAACAATGCTGCAGGCAGCATAACGTTCTCCATGGCTTCTCCAGACCCTTTCATGTCTGTCACATGTGCTCATGGTGAACCTGCTCTCATCTGTGAAAAGCACAGGGTGCCAGTGGCCGACCTGCAAATTCTGGTATTCTATGGCAAATGCCAATCGAGCTCCATGGTGCTGGGCAGTGAGCACAGGGCCCACTAGAGGACATTGGGTCCTCAGGGCACCCTCATGAAGTCTGTCTCTGAGAACACAATCAGAAAAATTCACACCAGTGGCCTGCTGGAGGTCATTTTGTAGGGCTCCAGCAATGTTCATCCTGTTCCTCCTTGCACAAAGGAGCAGATACCAGTCCTGCTGATGGGTTAAGGACCTTCTATGGCCCTGTTCAGCTCTCCTTGAATAACTGCCTGTCTCCTGGAATCTCCTCCATGCCCTTGAGATTGTGCTGGGAGACACAGCAAACCTTCTGGCAATGGCACGTATTGATGCGCCATCCTGGAGGAGTTGGACTACCTGTGCAACCTCTGTAGGGTCCAGGTATCGCCTCATGCTACCAGTAGTGACACTGACTGTCACCAAATGCAAAACTAGTGAAAAAACTGTCAGAAAAGATGAGGAGGGAAAAATGCCAGTGGCCTCCACCTGTTAAACCATTCCTGCTTTGGGGGTCGTCTCATCGTTGCCCCTCTAGTTCACCTGTTGATAATTTCATTAACACTAAAGCGGCTGAAACTGATTAACAACCCCCTCCGCTACTTAACTGACCTGATCAATATCCCAGAAGTTTAATAGACTTGATGCTATACTCTGATTAAAAAGTGTTCCTTCAATTTTTTTGAGCAGTGTATATTAATACATAGATATGAATGTCCATACATACACAGACACACTTTCATACATATCTGTAATGATTGAAACATACAATACATGAATCAAACAGTAATAATAATAATTAATAAAAATAACAGCAAAAAAGTAAGGGGGCGGTGGGCGTTGATGTAGCTTTTATTCACAAAATAGTTTGCTGCAAACATCAGCAAACATACATCCATCCATCCATTTTCCAAACCGCTTATCCTACTGGGTCGCTGGGGGTCCGGAGCCTATCCCGGAAGCAATAGGCAGGGAACAACCCAGGATGGGGGGCCAACCCATCACAGGGCACATTCACATACCAGTCGGGCAATTTAGCAACTCCAATTAGCCTCAGCATGTTTTTGGACTGTGGGGGAAACCGGAGTACCCGGAGAAAATCCCACGACGACATGGGGAGAACATGCAAACTCCACACACATGTGACCCAGGTGGAGACTTGAACCCGGGTCCCAGAGGTGTGAGGCAATAGTGCTAACCACTGCACCACCTTGCCACTCCCAGCAAACATATAAACAACCAGAATTCTAGAAAAGTTCTTTATATTTGAATGAAATAACAAATTAAACACTTTCAAGTCACATGAGCCTATATTTTATTCACAACAGAACATAGATAATATTACAAATGTTCAAAGGCCGAAGACCTGTATTGGATGCCCGTGGTCTTCGGGCCCTCAGACGACTCTGCATCACTCATCGGCATGATTGTGTCAATGACATTACTAAATGGGCCCAGGAATACTTCCATAAAGCACAGTCGGTAAACACAATCCGCCGTGCCATCTGCAGATGCCAGCTAAAGCTCTATCATGCAAAAAGGAAGCCATATCTGAACATGGTCCAGAAGCGCCGTCGTGTCCTGTGGGCCAAGACTCATTTGAAATGGACTGTTTCAGAGTGGGAAAGTGTCCTATGGTCAGACGAGTCCAAATCCGACATTCTTGTTGATAATCAAGGGCGCCGTGTCCTCCGGGCTAAAGAGGAGGGAGACCTTCCAGCGTGTTATCAGCGTTCAGTTCAAAAGCCAGCATCTCTGATGGTATGGGGGTGCATAAGTGCATACGGTATGGGCAGCTTGCATGTTTTGGAAGGAACTATGAATGCGGAAAGGTATATAAAGGTTTTAGAATAACACATGCTCCCCTCCAGAGGATGTCTGTTTGAGGGAAGGCCTTGTGTATTTCAGCAGGACAATGTAAAACTACATACTGCAGATATTACAACAGCATGGCTTCGTCAGAGAAGAGTCCGGGTGCTGAATTGGCCTGCCTGCAGTCCAGATCTTTCACCTATAGAGAACATACAGTAATTACCTGTGACACCCACTGTACACTGTGAGCAGATATACAGGCCAACAGAGCATGCAGATAATTACCTGTGACACCCATGGTGCACTGTGAGCTGGTATACAGTCCCACAGAGCATGCAGATAATTATCTGTGACACCTATAGTGCACTGTGAACAGGTATACAGGCCCACAGAGTATGCAGATAATTATCTGTGACACCCCTTGTACACTGTGAGCAGGTATCAGTACTGACTACTTTTTATATTGAGTCACATGTTTTATGTGAATTACTTTGTACTGAACTGAAGGCCAGTATTTGTCACTGTGAATATGTTGTTGCAGACGTCCATCCAGAAATCAGAGCTGGGGGAAAAGATAAGGTCCTTATTCCAATTAATTTTTGGTACAAATATCAATGTGTCTGTCGCAGATGGAGGATTATATATTCTAGAGGTTTCTTTTTATTTTTAAGTTGCAGAATGTTGTCTCATCTGAGGAGGATTCAGTGTATTATGTGTGAGGTTCATTTTGGTTTTGATGCTGGATTCAGTTAGTGAATATTAGAAAAATTGCTTATTCTCAACTCGTATTTATGGATTAAGTCTTCGAATGTCATGAAATGACTGTTACTGAAAAGGATGTGGAGATGTGTAATCCCTTTCTGTCCCCGTGAGTGATAGTGAATAGTGATATTGTAAGTAGGAAGTCCAGATTATTCCAGATTGGCGTGTATTTACAGGGTCTGAGAGTACAGTTAGTGATTTTATTTCCTTTCCACTGGGCTGTCAGTGCTGTGGAAATGGCAGCACTGTGTTGTTAAAGCAGTTTTGTTTCTTTAATGACATTTTGAGTAAGTCTGCATGTCTGAGATTTTTACAGTACAGCTGCTCCTGCTGTAACCATGAGCTGCTGTTTCTGCTGTAGTGTGACCATTTAGTTAAGTCTTGCAGTTGATTTGCTAAGTAATAATTAAGAAAAATGAGCTTGTAATCCAACTTGAGATTTATTTTTCTGTAATGTGGAATGTTTGATTTTGAGTTTTTGTTTTTCCAGCAAAAATGTGACATTAATGAGTTTGAAAGAATTTTTCTGAATTTATTCTGGACGAGTAATTTGATTTTTATTGATTTAAGTGGGAGACTCATCTATTGTTTTGAATAAGGGGGCATAGTTGAGGGTAGCCTGTGGGAGATGTAGATACCCAAGTACCGGATATTTCCAGTGTGAAATGGACCATCCTGATCAGCTGAATCCCAGGCATCGTCAGACAGTGAGAATATTATGTGTTTTTTTCCAGTTTATTGTGTAGTTTGATAGATTTGAAAAGGTATTAATAAAATAAAAATTTCATATTTTGAGGGTTTCATAAAAACAGCAAGATATCATCTGCATTGAGACTAATTTTGTGTTGTTATTAGTATGAATTCCATTTATTTCACTGTTCTGTCGTATTGCTGCCACAATTGTTTCTATGAAGATGGCAAACAGTGAAGGAGAGAGTGGGCATGCAGGCCGTCTTCCCCGTCGAAGTGTGAATGCAGGTGATGTGATCCCATCTGTGACACTGTAGCTTTGGCTGAGGTGTACAGTATTTTAACCCAGTGGGTGAACGACTCTCCGAAGCCAAATCTATGCAGTGTATTAAAGAGGAATGTCCAACTGACTGTCAGATGCCGTTTCTGCATCTAATGATGTAATCATGGTTTTAGTATGGGTATGCTGAGCAGTCTAGACTAAATTAAATAATCTATAGATGTTGTCCGAGGCATGTCTTGTCTTGAAAATCATTACAAAAGCTCTCGCCACTCAGTTACAGACAGTCATTCCTACTATAATCCATCCTGATCAGACAGATTTCATCAAGTTATTCATTAATGAGAGTGGCGGGTAACTGGAGGGCTGTGTTGGGTCTTTATCAGGTCTCAATAACACTGTAATGGCCGGTAACTGGAGGGCTGTGTTTGGTCTTTATCAGGTTTCAATAACACTGTAATGGCCTATAGATTTCTGCAGGGTAACCATCCGGTCTGGCGATTGGTTGTTAGGCATTTGGTTGAGGACCTTATGGAGTTCTTCTGATGTTAATGGTGCATCAAGCAGAGGTGGAGATTTCAGGTCCAGGGAGTACAAATCCAGACCAAGATTTTGTTTCAACAAACCAGTTGAGTCTCTGTGACTGTGACTCTTTATATTCATCAGGTTGGTTGAAACAAAATCTTGGTCTGGATTTGTACTCTGGACCTGAAATCTCCACCTCTGGCATCAAAGGCATCTGCTGTTTCATTGGTTAATATGGGTAAGTCTAGATTATTTTTAAATGATTCTATATCAACTGGATCTGGTTCTGAGAAGTATAGGTTCTTATGTTCAAAAGATGTTCAAAAGATGTTAATTTTGCGTGATTATTGAAATATTTATTAGAGGAGTCACTTTTGCTTAAAAGTAATGCTTGTAATGGTCAGGTGATCTTATTTATTGTAGATTTTTTTCCCATCTTTCTGCAGACTGTCAGGCTGTAGAGTCACAGAAGAAGGCTGTTCTTCCCTGGCTTCAGCTCTGAGGTCAAACCCCTCACACCTGAGAGAGCTGGACCTGAGCTACAATCACCCAGGAGACTCAGGAGTGAAGCTGCTCTCTGCTGTACTGGAGGATCCCAGCTGTAAACTGGAGAAGCTGAAGTGAGTACAGAGTGTGTGTCTGACACGCTACAGATACTTATGCATGTATGTGAAGAAGAGGCACCAATAAATAAATGGATACAGCAGTACTATGTCATTCTGCTTCTCCTGTAGTGTGGATTACGGTGGAGAGTGCAGGACCAGACCAGGCTTACAGAAATGTAAGTGTCTTTGCATGTTTTTATTAATAATACCATGAATACTACTGTATGTTATGGTTGTATTCACACAATTGTTGTGATGAGTGTGGCTTTTTGCACTGTGTGTAGATGGATTTCCATGTTTGTGTTTAGGTGAGTTTCATGTCATTTTAGACAACATCCAAACGCGAAACAAAAAATCAGAATCATCACCAAAAACACTATCAATTCATTTAATCGTTTTTAAAAATATTTTTTACAAATGCTTTATAGTTGCTTGTATTATCTTGGTGTTTGTGTGGGAGTGTAGGATGGTTAAATATATTATGAATTAGTTATACATCTTTAATTTCACAAAAAAAGAATCCTTTGCATTTGTTCTTTTTGCGGATGCCGTGAGTGTATGTGTTTTCTGTGAGAGATTCATTAGTATTGTCCTAAGGAGGCACCTGTAGGCAGTGAGACCGGACTCTCTCCTCAAGTGCAAAATGTGAATTTGCGTTTTTACAGGGTGGTTCTGGAACATTCCTTAAAATTCATGAGAGAATATTACTGATTGGTCACTGAATCCCTTAAACCAGGGGAGCCCAAATCCAGTCCTGGAGGGCCAGAGTCCTGCACATTTTTGGGTTTCCCCTCATTTAACACACCTGATTCATCTCCTTGTGCTAATAACCACACAGCTCTTGAGCTGAATTATTTATGGTGGAACAGGGAAAGAACTTTGCTACACAGGGCACCGGCCCCCCAGGACTGGATTTGGACACCCCTGCTTTAGGTAGAAGAAACAGGCAGCACAAGTCGATGTTAACTGGCCAATGAGGTAGTGCCCCTCTCATAAATATTAATCAGCCAGCCAATCGTGTAGGGCTTCACTCATGAATATTAAAAAGTTCTCCTGATCCACGGTGCTAAAAGAAATTAGCGCCCGGGACACACTGGATGTGCGGCGGAAAATATCAAATTACATTTCGGCGCCCATGTTAACAGATTAGAGCGGCCGCGTGCGTGCGCGAGATGCGGGGCTCACGCCTCGCGGCAGCGGCGCAGCAACTACAGTCACGCGCGCGGTAAGCGGTTCTCTATGGAAGCGTATTGCATTCATCTGGGAAAAATTAATTCTGTTTTTCCGAATTAATGAGATAATAATCCCGTTTTTCAGAGCAATATTTTTCTGAATTAATGAAAACCTTCCTGTTTTTTATGATGCGCGCACGATCTGTGCCGGAATTATCGTTTATATCAGAATCCAGATCCAAATGTTTATTAAATATCACTTTAAACGTGTAATAATATTACTTAAATATTCTGTTATTGATGGCCATTTTCGAGCCGGACGCGCCGGAATTAGCGGTTTGAAGGAAAGACACTGACTTTAGTATTGATCTCTGGTGCCGTTTTGTGGTAAATATGCTTGTGATGAATATGTCTGATGAATGTCGCTGCTTTGTCATTTTTTAATTAAATTAATTAAGCTGTTAGTTTAGCTCGCGCCCCATTTTGGCGGCTCTTCCCGCCGCCGCCGCGCGCCCACTTTATGTTTCATAAACTTCAGTTCCCGCTTCGTTAGGGGAAGCTGTGCTGTTTTTATATCGTACAGAAACATAAAGTACAGGCGGCCTGATGGGATTAATAATTCTTCCTCCTGCCTACAGACTCCTGCCAGCTGACGCTGGACCCCAACACAGCAAACAGACTCCTGTCTCTGTCAGGGGGGAACAGGAAGGTGACAGGGGGGGCAGAGCAGCCATATCCTGATCATCCAGAGAGATTTGACAGCTGGAGCCAAGTTCTGTGCAGAGAGAGTCTGACTGGCCGCTGTTACTGGGAGGCTCAGTGGGATGGAGATGCAGCCTGGATAGGAGTGACTTATAAAGGGATCAGGAGGGAAGCAGGGAGGGGCTGTGGGCTTGGAGCCAATAACAAGTCATGGTGTCTGTACTGTAATACTAACAGTTACTCTGTCTGGCACAATAATAAACAGACTCTCATACCCATACAGCCCTCAGACTCCCACAGAGTAGGAGTGTATCTGGACTGGGGGGCTGGTGCTCTGTCCTTCTACAGAGTCTCCTCTGATGGACTGACCCCCCTGCACAGATTCACCTCCTCATTCACTGAGTCCCTCTATCCAGGGTTTGGGGTTTATAGAAACTCCTCAGTGTCACTGTGACGTGTTGCTGGTTCTCCTGGCAAAAAGGTAAAATCTCTGCTTCTTAACCTTTATAATCCTTTTTACTCTGAAATGTACAGTACTGTGCAAAAGTCTTAGGCAGCCAAAGAAAATGATGTTTAGATTATCCTCCTGTTGGTGTAAAACTATGATATGATGCCTGTCAAAGTGTGTCAGCTTCGCCATTTCAGAACCTCTGCTAAAATCATCCCAGTATTTGCAGTGACCGTCCAGTGCAGCCATGCATTTTTGACTTGGCCACTAACAGACCTCATACAGCTAGTCAATCTCTCACTGACTTTTTAAACCAATATATTTAATTATTTAATTCAGCTGTTGGTGAAATTTAACAAAATCATGGAACGGCTGAGTTGCCCCTGGGGAGAAGTTTGGGAACTGAAGCGGTGTTCATCTAGCCATCCAACTAGATATCAGTAACTTTTTAGGAAACAGAAGAAATTATTACTAGTTTTTATTGTGTTACTTTTAATTTGCACACGTTCTAATGTTAAATTGTGTATTTTGTTCTAAGCCAAAGTGCACTTGCTACCCAGATAAACAGCTGTAAACATTTCTTTGGACTAAGACTTTTACACAGTACTGTGTGTTTGACAAAAAATAAATGACTGTCTTCAGTGAGCTAAATAACATGAAAAATATAGTTTTAATAGTTTATCTCTCTGACTAAAATGTAATTAAATGTAATCCTGATTGGGGGGGGGGGCTTTCCCTCTCCCCTGTATATGTACATTTTAGATATTATATATTTATGTCCATTTACTGTATTCCCTCCCTGTACAGTGACAATAAAGGCTTTCTGTTCTGTCTTATTAATGTCCTGCTTCAGCGTCACCCAAAGCATAACTGAGTAACATAATGAAACCACAGTCTGTTGGATTAAGTTAAATTCACTGTATTACTGCAGCTGAACATAACGAACACAATGACAATCAATCAATGTATAATAATCATTTAACTAGAGACATAACAGACCGAAAAAAAACTGGAAAATATAATTATGTCCTGGTTCAGTGGATTAAAGTAAATAAAATTATTATTAATATATTTCAATAAATAAAGAAATTTGTTTTGTTAAATAATTAACACCCTTGCCACCCCCACCCCCCAGTAATAAGTCTGGCTGCTCCCCCGTCAGACAACGGGCAGGTGCCCAGGATCCCTTATCCCCCCCCACCCCACTGTAAAAGGTCTGGTTACTCCCCCGTAGGACAGAAGGGTCAGGTGCCCAGGCAGCCTTGCCACCCCCACCCCACTGTAAAAGGTCTGGTTATGCCCCCGTCATACAGAACGGGCAGGTGCCCAGGCAGCCTTGCCACCCCCACCCCACTGTAAAAGGTCTGGTTTTGCCCCCGTCAGACAGAACGGGCAGGTGTCCAAACACCCTTGCCACCCCCACCCCACTGTAAAAGGTCTGGTTTTGCCCCCGTCAGACAGAACAGGCATGTGCCCAGGGTCCCTTACCCCCCACCACACTGTAAAAGACCTGGTTGCCCCCCCGTCTGACAGAATGGGCAGGTGCTCAGGCAGCATTTCCACCCCCACCCCACTGAAAAGGTCTGGTTATGCCCCCGTCAGACAGAACGGGCAGGTGCCCAAACACCCTTGCCACCCCACCCCACTGTAAAAGGTCTGGTTTTGCCCCCGTCAGACAGAACGGGCAGGTGCCCAGGCAGCCTTGCCACCCCCACCCCACTGAAAACGGTCTGGTTGCTCCCCCATCGTACTGAAGGGGCAGGTGCCCAGGCAGCCTTGCCACCCCCACCCCACTTGTAAAAGGTCTGGTTCCTCCCCCGTTAGACAGAAAGGGCAGGTGCCCAGGTAGCCTTGCCACCCCCACCCCACTGTAAAAGGTCTGGTTGCTCCCCCGTCATACAGAAGGGGCAGGTGCCCAGGCAGCCTTGCCACCCCCACCCCACTGTAAAAGGTCTGGCTGCTCCCCCGTCGGACAGAACGGGCAGGTGCCCAGGCACCCTTGCCACCCCCACCCCACTGTAAAAGGTCTGATTGCTCCCCCGTAGGATAGAAGGGGCACGTGCCCATGCACCCTTACTCCTCTGCCCCCACTTATCTGTCTGACTTATAAATTGATACACAGATAGATACTGAACCCCTCCCACGCCCGGCTGGCAAAAGCCACAAAATTTATCTGCATGCATTATTATTAACAAACGTGTAAAAATATGCACAGACATCCATTGACAATCCACCATTTGATTCATTATCTATTGCACATTCTATACAGTGACTGTAGTCAGTTATAATGTCTCTCTATCAAGCTGTTGCCATATTTCTTACATCTACTGGACACGTCAATTCACAGAAAAGCGATCATTTCGGAAACAATGTGTACTTTTCATGGACGCCACTAGGGGGAGACAAAACACAGATTACTAAATAAAATAGGATCAGAATTAAATTATAAGAAAGCGGATCTATGCGCGATATAAAATACCATGATTACTCCGTTTTAACGGAAAATTTCTTTTTATTCAAGTTTGTCATTAGCAGTCATTTGCGCTCTTTCATAATAAAAACAATTTTATGAGCCATAAATTATCAATATATTTTGCAGGAACAGATATCGCGCCGCTGAAGTTCAGCACTTTCCCGTTTGAGATGAACGTGATGTTGCCGTTTCCTGCGGGCGACCTTTAAAAATCCACGACAGCAGCGGTTAGATGCAGCGTGTGCAGCGACCATATTTACGGACAAAATCAAGCTGCTGACTAAGACTTAGTTCGTGGTTTATTAATTCATAAGTAACAGCATAATACTACATTATTTGTGCTTATAAAGTGTTACCGATGAGAGAACACTTTGAAAATCACTAAATAACATTTTCTCTTGCCTTGACTCTAAATCAGACCTAGACGTGTTTGAGTAGATTACCAGGTTTCCTCTGGTTATTGCACTTACCGCACACAATATGAAGAAAATGTAAGTGAACCGAAATCTCCATGCAATGAATTAGCATCCTGTGAGTATCAAGTGCCGCAGGCCATACATTAGCAATGGGCATCAGATCACTGTATTCAACAGGATGAGGGGTTATTCAGAAAGGACGAGTGTATTATTATAAAACAGATTGATAAATCAGCTTGTTTAAGCAGTTATTACTGTACGTCTTGTTCAATAATCCAACATACTTTCCCAGCTGGCAGCTTTCAAAGAGGACTTACTCATTGTTCTTGCAAACCTCGACATTTATGAAGGCCTCTATACCTTAACAAGCTTACGGTTAAATGCAGCACGGCCCTTGATGTCCTGTCTGGAGGTAATTTTCTGTACTGAGTTAGATGAAATGCATGAATCCATTTCCAAAAGCTGTTTATCTGGGTCCCCGCGATGGGGCCCCTTGGATATGGTGCCAGTATCTCACAGGCTTTGGACACCGAATCAATCATACATTTCTGAGTCGCATCTTACATAAGAACATAAGAACTATACAAACGAGAGGAGGCCATTCGGCCCATCAAGCTCACTTGGGGAGAACTAAACTAATAGCTCAGAGTCGTTAAAATCTTATCTAGCTCTGATTTAAAGGAACCCAAGGATTCAGCTTGCACTACATTATCAGGAAGGCTATTCCATACTCTGACTACACGCTGTGTAAAGAAGTGCTTCCTTAAATCCAGTTTGAAATGTTCTCCCGCTAATTTCCACCTATGGCCACGAGTTTGTGTATTTAAACTAATGCTGAAGTAACTATTTGGTTGAACAGCATCTTTATTTAGCCTGATCTTTATTTTTTGTCTAGCAAATTTAACACAAACCAGTGTGTGGCCTGAGTGACACACTAATGAAAGCTAATTCAGTGGCAGGAAAAGGTTTCCCGCTTATTTACAAATATTTCAGAGGTTCACAGAGCTGCCAGCTTCGGTCTCCTGGCTGCTGTGACATTTTCAATTCGAGACAAATCTGCACACGCATTTACATGTGTCACAAATACGTCACGTGGGCCAAACGCCACACTTAAGGCAACAGGGGCAATTATTAGCACTGTTTTAACACCCAAACACCCGATGGTTTGTATTTTACCAATTTATTTTACAAAGAATAAAAACACACTTTAAAATGCCAAGGCTAGCCGATGGCATACAAAAACGTCATAAAAATTTAGTCCGTCCAGGGCCCACTATCAGATCAGCGGGGCCAGGCGATGTCCGTGCAAAAGATGATCCCCACAAGCCCGGTTCCGTCCGCCCCAGCCTATAAGGGTGACAAACACAAGGCGAGCAAACAGATTCTACCACAGCACGACCCACAATCGCCGTATAGGAATACCGAGGGTATCGCGGCAAAGGCACACTACCGCACACTTATCACCCCCACAGGGCACCGCAATAATCACACACACAAATCGAAACACCCGTACACACCCACTACAAACGACACCATATCACGGTATCCACTACAGGGAGGATTGGTAACCTGGTTTCGAACACCCGCCACTACATCAGCCTAAACCAGACCCCAGATCCGACGCCGACCCGATATTTGGCTCTGTCCAAGCGAGCAGAGTTTTCACTTAACTCGCTGCGGGGGGGAATGCCCAGTTACTCTCCCCCGCTCCGGCGTCCCAGCGACTCCTTCCCCGACAGAGCGTCTCGAGACGCGATCGCCACTCGGGGTGCTCCGCTCTCCAGTATCGGCTCCCCTGTCCGCTCTCCAGTATCGGCTCCCCTGTCCACTCTCCAGTGTCGGCTCCCCTGTCCGCTCTCCAGTATCGGCTCCCCTGTCCACTCTCCAGTATCGGCTCCCCTGTCCACTCTCCAGTATCGGCTCCCCTGTCCACTCTCCAGTATCGGCTCCCCTGTCCACTCTCCAGTATCGGCTCCCCTGTCCACTCTCCAGTATCGGCTCCCCTGTCCACTCTCCAGTATCGGCTCCCCTGTCCACTCTCCAGTATCGGCTCCCCTGTCCACTCTCCAGTATCGGCTCCCCTGTCCACTCTCCAGTGTCGGCTCCCCTGTCCACTCTCCAGTGTCGGCTCCCCTGTCCACTCTCCAGTGTCGGCTCCCCTGTCCGCTCTCCAGTATCGGCTCCCCTGTCCACTCTCCGGTGCGTCTTCTCCCGGTGTCTCCTCCGGTTCCCCCCTTTCCTTTCTTCCAGGGTGCCTTTTCTCTAATGCGATCCTCCCCCTTCACTTTGCCAACCAATCCCAAACATTGCAATTGTCAAGGCAATTAATTAGTCCCACGATCCCGGCTGACGTACCAAAGGCACCAGGATATAAACAAAACCCGCATGCCCATAATACCCACGTGACACATGTATGTAAGAGTTTTATTACCTTGTAAATAGTCTGTAGAGTTTGCAAGCTACCGAAATGCCTTTGATGTAACTAAGTATAAATTTATAATAGAATAATATAGAATTGCCTATCCAGGAACAATGGGCGCAGGTGGGAACGAACCCTGAGCAGAAACCAACCCTGGGCGGGAACCAACCCTGGGCGGGAGCCAACCCTGGGGGGCACCAACACACCACAGGGCGCACACACACTCACACAGCCACACTCACACAAGTACTGGGCTAATTCAGAGACGCCAATCAGCCAACCCTGCACACCTTTGGACTGTGGGAGGAGACCGGTGCAGCACTGAAACACCTCACTCCAAACGGGCTTCAGTGCAGGTAATATATTAAGGCAGTGTTATGGCGGGGCGTCTGTGATGGGGGGGTGAGAGGTGGTGTTCAGGCTTAATCCAAAGTAGATTAGTGGGTCTCATTAGGAACAGCGACAACCTGCCCTGTAGAGAGAAGGTGAAGAGACTGGTGGGTTGGTGCAGTGACAACAGCCTGATCCTGAATGTGGGGAAGACCAGGGAGATGATCATGGACTTCAGGAGGAAACAGCCCAGTCATTCAGCACTCGTCACTGACAACAGTGCTGTGGAGGTGGTCAGCAGTGTCAGATTCCTGGGGGTGCAGATAACTGACAGTCTGGACTGGTCACCAAACACAACATCACCGGTTAAATGGGCTCAGCAGCGTTTGCACTTCCTGCGCCAGATGAAGAGAGCTTTCCTCTCCCATCCTCAGCACCTTCTACCGAGGCACCATAGAGAGCGTGCTGACCAGCTGTATCTCCATCTGGTTTGGCAGCTCGAAAGCTTCAGACAGGAAATGGCTGCAGAGAGTGGTGAGGCCTGCAGAGAGGATCATCGGGACTTCTCTTCCATCCATCCAGGACGTTGCGCACAAACACTGTCTCAGCAGAGCCTGTGACATCATCAGAGACTCCGCCCACCCCCACCAGGGACTGTTCGCCCTGCTGCCCTCTGGGAAGAGGCTTTGCAGCATCAGGACCAGGACAGTCAGATTCTGTAATAGTTTCATTCCTCAAGCTATTAGACTCCTGAACTCTCAATACCTCATGGCAGCCCCCCTCCCCCCACACACACACTCCGTCTCTCTCCATCCATCCACACGTCACTTTCAAGAGCTGCTTCTTTTTAATAATCTAGTGCAATATGTCTGAAACGGCGATGTACACTGGTGTTTGCTGCTATAGTGCTGTTAATATATTTTTATGCATATTCTATGTTAATTCCACTTTATATTCTTTTTTAATTCACTCTGCTGGGCCAATGATGAGTCAATGCAACGTAATTATGCTCTGATGTGCACTAACCGGTGTATGTTCTGAATGACAATGAAGTAGCTATTCTATTCTATTCTATCCTATTCTATTTCTGGATAAGTATGGGCTGGAATACAGAGAGAAGCTGGTGGCCAAAGCAGTGACGGGTCATGAGTGGCAGATGCTCTGGGGTCCAAACAGGAGTTAGAGAGTGTGGTAGAAAAATTTTAAATACTTAGAATAAAAGTGTTGGAGAAAGCGTCAGGCTTTCCACTCCAACTCTGCACACAGGACCAAACTACAGTACAGTATATGTTGGAGAAAGCGACAGGCTTTCCACTCCAACTCTGTACACACCATTAATTACGAGACAACACACTTAGAGTTTTACTTGCACAAGGGTAACCACACTCTCTGCATGCTAGGCTACAAAGGAATGTGTTACAAAGGGTGGTTCCCCTTGGCACCTTTATTTATAGTCAATGGGGGGCAGGGGTCTTGGAGTGAGAACAAAGAAAAGACTGTGAGAGTAAGAAGAAGTTCTGGTTTTACTCAGGTGGACAACTATTTAAACACGTGCTCAGGATACGTGTAAACTAATATAATCTAGAGTATGAAGGTAAAGAAAAACAAAATAATGTATATACATATTTACACTCATTGCTGATTATACAGAAATGATAACAAATGATTAATAACAGTTTCTTCAACCTAACAGTCCCTCCTGTTTATCATGACAGTATGATCAGAAGCATCAGTATTGTACAAATTGCAAAAGCACTTTGAGCACAACTGTCATTTAGATCACATCATCATCATTATTAAGAGGGCTAGACAAGGTTAGTAAATCCATTCGTTCTTCAGCAGTGTATAGCAGAAAAACAGAACTAAAAGTGTTTTGTATCATGGAACGGAGGCAGGGTATAATACAAATGAAACAACAACATACAAATAATAATGTAACAAGAATGGGGAGTAAGAACTTTAGCAGTAACTGCCACCAGGACCCAGTGAGAAGCCAGTCCAACCATGAGGGACTGGCTTGGGGATCCAGGGACATATGTGTACAGACATAACAGTTAGTTAAATTGTCTTTCTTTGCTGAATCATAAACATAACGATACCAGTAATTTTGTAGGAAAGGATGGGTCTCATTTGTGGAGATAGGTCTCAGGTAGGAACCATCATGTGTCCATCTAGGTGGATGAAACACCTGCTCTGGTGAGTGCAGAAGCAGACCAACAATTCCCATAAAGAGAATTACACCGAGAGTTACCTTACCACATCCCCACCCAATCAGAGCCATTCTAAATGGAGTGCAGATCAGCTGTTTTCTTCACCGGGTTGAGACGTCAGTATCCTATTGATTGCTGCGCCTTTGTAGCGGACTTCCACTGCTACTCCGAAGGTACAGAGGTCTCTGATACGGGCTTGATGGGCTTACAGTGACTCTTATGTATCCAGGAAGGTCGCTCTGCTATTTTGACAGCTGTTGGTGTTGTGAGGAGGACTTGATAAGGTCCGTCCCACCGAGGTGTGCTCCAATCCTTTCGCAACAGGACCTTGACCAGGATCCAATCTCCTGGCTGCAGATTATCCTGTTGAACAGAAACAGAATTTACTGGCAGACTACTGGGGTTATGTTTTTGTTGCGATGTTAGTAGTTTACGCATCCAATCGGCTAACGTATTTTCTCTGTCTGCTTTTCCTATATCACTCATTTCGGTTGCTAAGGGAAACGGTCTACCATACACTATTTCAAATGGTGTCAATCCTGCAGGAGTGGGAGTTATTCTCATCCATAATTTTACTAGAGACAAACATTCTGGCCACGGCCTTTTTGTCTCTTCCATTGTCTTTCTGAGCCTTGTTTTAATGGTGCCGTTAGTTCTCTCCACTAAGCCTGCGCTCTGGGGGTGATAAGCGCAATGATTTTTTATCGTAAACCCGAGTGCTTGTGAGCAAAGGGACATGGTTTGATTCACAAAATGAGTCCCATTGTCCGATCTTATAATATGAGGTATGCCATAGGTAGGGAAATAATGGCCTACCAAACATTTTGCAACGGTAGAAAAGGTGTATATAATGACTAGACAGTACTTCTTCCCTTGTGACCAAGATAATTCAATGAAATCCATATGTACAATTTGAAATGGATACTCAGCTGCGGGAAACTGGCCACGTTTTGGCCTTATGTTGCCTTGTGCATTGTGTTTACAGCAAATTAAGCACGCTCGACAAAATTGTTTTGCATAATCAGAAAAATTTATAGTATAAAAGTATTGTTGAATAATATGTACCATCCCTCCTGTTGAGACATGGGTGTTTCCATGGCTCACTAAGGCAGCTGTCTTGTATAAATTTTTTGGTAGGATGGGCTTGTCATTCATATAATAAGTTTTCCCTTGCTGTATTGCTCCTCTCTTAATCCAGCTCTGTATTTCTGTTTTAGGTGCATGAGTCTGTGCATCACATAGTACATCACTATCTATCAACAAGACATCTGTAACATTTAAGGCAGGTTGTTTTTGTGCAGCACTTTTTGCCGTCATGTCCGCAAAACTGTTTCCTTTAGCTATTGCGGAAGCATCAGTTTGGTGTGCCTTACATTTGCATATCGCAAGGCAATTTGGTAATTGCACAACATCTAACAACCTGAGTAATAGATTCGTATGAGTTAAAGATGTCTTGAATCCTCTATTTTTTCACACTCTTGCATGGTGATGAACAGCTCCAAACACATATTGACTATCAGTGTATATTGTAAGTGGCTTGTTTTTGAAGAGCTCGCATGCCCTAATTACAGCATAGAGTTCAGCCGCTTGTGCTGAACAAGCAGGGGGGAGTGCATTGGCCTCCAACACTTCAGTAGATGTAACTACAGCATATCCGACCTTGTTCTTCCCCATGTCATTTTTTGATGCTGATCCATCTACAAAAACAACCGTTGAATCTGGTATTGGGGTCTGTAAAATATCTGCTCTTGGTTTGGTTTGTTCTTCCACAACTGCTTTGCACGAATGTGGCTCTCCATCTTCCGCTGTCGGAAGAAGGGTGCTAGGGTTGAGAGGACCACATCGCTGTATCGTGATGTTTGACTGTGAAAGCAGGAGTGAGACTAGGGTCAGATGTCTAACATGTGTGAGGAATGGCAGTGGCGTCTGCAGTAAAACCAAAGAAACTGAATGTGGCACCTTCAAAGTGAGTGGGTGACACAACACTAATTCTGCTGATAATTTCACTGCTTCTGCAGCAGCTGCACATGCCTGCAAACACTGCGGAAAACCAGCTGCCACTGCATCTAATCGTTTAGAATAGAACGCTAATGGCCTCTCTTTTGCGCCGAATGGCTGTGTTAATACTGCCTTCATATACCCTTGATTTGCATCAACACATAGGGTAAATGGTTGTTGATAATCTGGCAGAGCAAGTGTCACATTAGTTTGTAACATCATTTTTAAGTTTGTGAATGCCAATTCTCCTTCTTTTGTCCACTGAATTTTATCTTTCAGTGCCATGTCCTTCCCATAAATCAGGGTTTGTAAAGGTTGGACGAGTGCAGCATAATCAGGTAGCCATTCTCTGCAATAATTGCAAAGTCCTAAGAAGGACATCATTTGCTGTTTAGTCTTTGGTTTTGGTGCCTCTTGTATTGCCTGTTTTCTAGTTTCTAATAACGATCGACCTTGTTGGCAGAGTTTATGTCCAAGATATATAACTTCCTCTCTGCAATACTGTAATTTTTGTTTTGATGCTTTATGTCCTGTATCATACAAATGCTGTAACACTAACAGCGTGGCTTCTTTGCAATGTTGTTTTGTATCTGAGGCAATTAATATATCATCTACATACAATAGCACTTGACTATGGGGCGTTATTTTACAGGAACTCATTGAGTATCTAAGAGCCATTGTATATACATGTGGATTTTCTGAAAACCCTTGAGGGAGTCTAGTGTATGTGTATTTATGTCCTTTATAAGTGAAACCAAATAAGTGTTGTGAATCAGGATGTAGTGGTACTGAGAAAAAGGCATTACTCAGATCCACTACTGAAAAATACTTCTTATCAGGGGACAAGGAATTTAGCAAAAGGTGTGGGTTTGGCACATCTGGCACAACAAATGATTAATAACAGTTTCTTCAACCTAACATATCCTAATAATAATAGACTGTCATCTCTAAATTGCCCACAGTGTGTGAGTGAGTGCATTCCTTGCAATGGACTGGCATCCCATCCAAAAGTATACCATTGTGTCCTATGCTACCTGGGATAAGCTCCAGGCCCTCGTCTCCAGGATATGTGGTACGAGGATGGATGAATAATAATCATGTTTATTTCAATTTCAATTATTGACAAATATAAACATGTATCAAGGATAATAGCAATAAATACAGTATGCCAAAATAAATGCTAGAGGAGAATCCTGCAATTCCTGCCCCAGTCCTAGGTCTGGGGAGTTTATTCTCACTGAGATTGCATAGGATTCCTCTGGCTGCTGTTTTTCTCCCGTACACGTGAAGTGCTACTTCTTCATTGCCCACATGTGAGCCAGTATGTGAGCCCTGATCCGGGCTACCATCCCGCCCAAGGCATTTCCTCTGTATGCTGCTTCCTGCAGCCCTGCAGTGGATAAAAGGAAAGGACAATGGTTTGTTGATTTATAGCACATGTATTATTATATTTTATATTATTCAAGTATACATTACTCAGTAATAACTCAGTAACTACTCAAGTACAAATGATGAACAAATACAGTAACTGTTATGATTAAGAATGAACGAACGTGGGATCAGTATATAACTAATACTTTCTGGTTAATTAATGAATTAAGTAAGAGTGTACTACTTCAGGGGCGGCATGGTGGTGCTGTCATGCCCGGCTCGTACGATCCTCGTGTGTGCCACGCCCCCTGATTACCCACGTGTGCTTCCCTGATCTTGCCCAGCTGTGTCCACTTATTTTCGCCCAGTCTCGTCTATTTCAGTCCATGACTTGCCTTAGTTTCTGGTCCGTCATTGATGTTAGTTAGTCTTAGTGCTGTCTGCTCCGTCCCGATCCCGAATAAATCCCCGTTTTCCCCGTACTCCGCCTGCTTGCCTGCTTCCTGCCCGCTTGTCAGCCTGTGCGCACTACCCGCTTTAACCAGCGAACTCTGACAGCTGCACTGGTTAGCACTGTTGCCTCACACCTCTGGGTCCCAGGTTCGAGTCTCCGCCTGGGTCACATGTGTGTGGAGTTTGCATGTTCTCCCCATGTCGTCGTGGGGTTTCCCCCCACAGTCCAAAAACATGCTGATGCTAACTGGAGTTGCTAAATTGCCCTTAGGGGTGTGTGTGAGAGTGAATGGTGTGAGTGTACCCTGCGACGGGCTGGCCCCTCATCCTGGGTTGTTCCCTGCCTTGTGCACATTGCTTCCAGGATAGGCTCCGGACCCCCTGCGACCCAGTAGGATAAGCGGTTTGGAAAATAGATGGATGGATGTACTACTACATTATTTGTGCCCCCTCAAGTAAAGTGTTGCTCCTAACTCATCTGGTCTTTTTATATGTTGTTAAAACATACTGAATTAATCCCTGCAAGAAATTCTTTGAGGGGGTTAGAGAGAAAATGCAGGAGACTGAATCCAGGACCTCAGCTATATCTTTTTTAAGTGTTTACGTGTAAACAGTCAAGACTTAACTATATGGGCTCATACTAAAATTTTAAATTCATGGCAAAGTGTTACTCCATTTTGAACAATATGAGCAGAGTATGCACAACCTTTTTATGTGAGACACAGCTATATGTACTGTATATTTGTGCTTCCCCTAGACTTCCTGAGACCTTAAATAGTGTGACATTTGCAATAGCGAAAGCCTTCGTTTTAAAGATGACTTTTCATGTTTTCACTTGAAATCATGTGGAAAGATCACATCTCCACGCACAAAGCTCTTTCATATTTCCTGAGAGCCATATTTCATATTTGCTGGCGAGCTGTCTCAAAATTTTATCAGTTCTATTCCAGCCCCCTATAATACCTCTGCAAAGACTGAAAAAGATCCATCAAACGGTTATTGAATTATGGTCTTAGCAGGGTCAAGCATCAAAACTGCTGCTTTTTTCATTATCACTATGTGGCGCTGCTTCCATTTTGGGACTGTTTCAAAATTAAATCAGTTCTAGTTCCTCACCAATACCTGTACAAAGTTTGAAAAGGATTCGTCGAACGGTTTTTGAGTTATTGGCTTGCATGCCAAAGTATCTGCAGCGACAGGGGAACAGTGCTAAAACCAAAAGTATTCCCTGAAGGCCAGGGAATACCATCCATCCATCCATTTTCTAAACCGCTTATCCTACTGGGTCGCGGGGGGTCCGGAGCCTATCCCGGAATCAATGGGCACGAGGCAGGGAACAACCCAGGATGGGGGGCCAGCCCATCACAGGGCACACTCACACACCATTCACGCACACATGCACTCCTACGGGCAATTTAGCAACTCCAATTAGCCTGAAGGCCAGGGAATACAACAAAGGTAATTTATGCTTACAGATCTGAAATCAGCAGATCACATTTATGTACCATCATGTATGTTAAGTTCTTGTTGCTGTTAAGCGGAGAACTACTACACGGGAGAGAAGTATCCAGGCTGAAAAATATCTTCTGGAATTTTACTGAGGTCAGCATGTTATTGGCCCCAAAGTGGCATTCCCATATCAGTTGAAATATGCAATTGTCTGCATGCATAAACTTGCCTCTTACGCCATACTCCATGCTAGGAAATAGCTATGAAAAGATTGTCCTCGTACTCACCTCAATCTGGGAATACTATTGTTGTTAAATAGCTATGCATAAGATTACATTTGCCATGGCTGAGACTGAATCACTTTCAATCACTACATGATGGTTAATACTCAAACACCTTATTCAGCTCACCAGCCAATTGCCAGGTTTAGTAGGTGTATTTGACAGGTCCTTGCAAACTGGTTCTCCAGGACTGGAATTGGGGAAGCCTGATATATAACATTATATACTGTACAGGTCCTTCTCAAAAAATTAGCATATTGTGAAAAAGTTCATTATTTTCTGTAATGTACTGATAAACATTAGACTTTCATATATTTTAGATTCATTACACACAACTGAAGTAGTTCAAACCTTTTATTGTTTTAATAATGATGATTTCGGCAAACAGCTCATGAAAAAGTGCTCCAAAATCTCCTGATAGCTAGCTGCATTGACCCTGCCCTTGATAAAACACAGTGGACCAACACCAGCAGCTGACATGGCACCCCAGACCATCACTGACTGTGGGTACTTGATTTCCGAATGACATGCAAAATTTGCTTTCATCCGAAAAAAGTACTTTGGACCACTGAGCAACAGTCCAGTGCTGCTTCTCTGTAGCCCAGGTCAGGCGCTTCTGTCATTCGGAAATCAAAATTTTGGAGCACTTCATGCTTCCATCTGCTGAAAAGCTTTATGGAGATGAAGATTTCATTTTTCAGCACGACCTGGCACCTGCTCACAGTGCCAAAACCACTGGTAAATGGTTTACTGACCATGGTATTACTGTGCTCAATTGGCCTGCCAACTCTCCTGACCTGAACCCCATAGAGAATCTGTGGGATATTGTGAAGAGAAAGTTGAGAGACGCAAGACCCAACACTCTGGATGAGCTTAAGGCCGCTATTGAAGCATCCTGGACCTCCATAACACCTCAGCAGTGCCACAGGCTGATTGCCTCCATGCCACGCCGCATTGAAGTAGTCATTTCTGCAAAAGGATTCCCGACCAAGTATTGAGTGCATAACTGAACATAATTATTTGAAGGTTGACTTTTTTGGTATTAAAAACACTTTTCTTTTATTGGTCGGATGAAATATGCTAATTTTTTGAGATTTTGGGTTTTCATGAGCTGTATGCCAAAGTCATCAATATTAAAACAATAAAAGGCTTGAACTACTTCAGTTGTGTGTAATGAATCTAAAATATATGAAAGTATAATGTTTATCAGTACATTACAGAAAATAATGAACTTTTTCACAATATGCTAATGTTTTGAGAAGGACCTGTATAACCCCCCCACAGCCAGATGCCACTGTAACCAAATAATCAATGTTATTCACTTCACATGTTATGGCTGATCAGTGTATAACCTCTGTATCTCAGTTACGTTTCAGACTGTTTTGCTACATTGTGCAGATTAATATACTGTGTTTATAATACATTTCAAAATTTCCCAAAATTCAGCACATTGTCAGTTTCACTGGCCAACACACTGATCATTGTAACATCATCAAGTTCTTTAGCCAAATTAGGTGTGCTGGGCAATGGGAAACCTGACACTGCAGTACAGTGAATTATGCAGCTGCACTGGGAAAATGTAAAAACACATTTTACCTCCAAGGGCCACTGTTCTCCCACCTTTTTTCAGCAGTCTTACACGTCTGTAAACACATAAAATATGTTTGCACATATACTGTACTGATCCTGGGAGGATTAAGATGGCAAAAATATCAATTGGGCTGGTGACTGCACAATATTTTAGAAGGTAAATTATGAAATGTATGACTATATATATTACACAATGATAAGGTATAAATACAGATACGCTACATACCGTTGGAGTGAAGCTGAAGTCCTTCTCTCTTCTAGACAATGGAATCAGTAGAAATTAAGTTTTGCCACGACATGAGAAGCCAGGAAAGTGAAGCAGAACATGAACAGGAACATTATTCAGCCTTGGCTGACTAGGTCTGTATTCCAGACATTACATTCATGATTTAATTTGACTGCAGGGGGCTTGAATAATTTTAACTTGCTTGCAGGTTCCCTATGTACAGTATGTATTACCTTTCCTGACCTTCGGAGGTCCTCCCTCCTGTTTCGGAGCATTTTTAAGGCTTTTTCCCGAATTTCCTGCTCTTTGCCGACGAGGCTGCAGGGCAACTCTGCTGTGACCTTGAAATTACATTAAATATTCTGTTAAAACACTTTATTTGACGTTTTACCTTGTGAATTGAAATTTTAAGCACTCATTGTGCTTCATGTGGTAAAAAAATAAAATAGAGAAATTAAACTATTTGATTAGAGACATTGATTCTAAACAATTTTATGAGGCACAAACTTTGCTTATGACAGGGTTCCAGTCAATTTCCGCTCCCTTGCAGGCAATGGTCCACATTTTTGATGCACCCAGGGATGACCTTATAACAGCCTGGTGGAGATGTGTAGAAAAAAGAAAGATATTGTCACGATCACCGTGGAAAGTGGGCCATCGAGCGGGCTGGCGAGCGAGCGGGCAAAAAGAAGGCAGGCAGGTAGAAGGACCAGGCGGGAAGGCGGAATATGGGGCAAAGTAGGGGTTTATTCGGGGTAAGGGCAGGACGGAACACAGGCATCGACAAACATCAATGACGGACCAGGGACACAGGCAAGACTTGGACTTAAGTACACAAGACTGGGCGAAAATAATCACACACAGCTGAGTACAATCAGGGAAGCACACGTGGATAATCAGGGGGCGTGGCACACAAGAGGATCGTACGAGCCGGGCGTGACAGATATCAGTTTTGCACCAAAAACGTTAGAATAGAGAGGAGTGCAGGTGGACATAGAATGAGCAGAATGAATGGTAGCAGTATTTCTGATGTGATAACCACTTATTCTGCTGATTCTACTTCCACCTGCACTGTCTGTGTTCTAACAGCTCTGTCCACTTTAGTTTCTATTTCCAGGACTGTGTGATACTTACACTGAATCTCTTTTGTTCAGGTGTTGCCGCTGACTTCCCTGCTTATTTTTTAGGAAGTCTTCTGCTTCCACTCCAGACTGATTGAGGGAAAGATCATGAAACTAAATATGATATATTCAGTAAGCATGAACTGACAGCAGTATGTCTGTGAAACCACAAAAAACACAGAGCTTGCTATCAAACAGACAGTTTACTTGCCTTTAGTTTTAAAATGGAAATTAGGGATTTCCTCAGTCTGAGGTTTTTGGGGAACAAAAGGTAAACATCTTGTTCCCCAATGTCCACAAAATCATCCCCTGTCACACCTTGTTCTTCATGGTAAAACACAGAGAAAATAGATTAATCCACATAACTGTAACTATAAAACCCAAAATATTATGGCCACACAGAGGTTGAAAAAATAACAATGATTATAAATAAATTAATAATAAAACACCATAATATAATTAAGGCACGCAGAGTGAGCACATAGCCGGCATAGCAACAGTAAGTAAGGCGGACAAAGGGGCAACTGAGAAGACTGCATCAGCAAATGTAGCATATTTACCAAAAACACAACACTGATAGGAGTTATCAATTTAGCATTACCATATACAGTACAGTACTGTGCAAAAGTCTTAGGCAGTCCAAAGAAATGTTTAAAGCTGTTTATCTGGGTAGCAAGTGCACTTTGGCTTAGAACAAAAAATACAATTTAATATTAGAATGTGTGCAAATTAAGAGTAACACAATAAAAACTAGTAATAATTTCTTATGTTTTCTAAAAAGTTACTGATATCTAGTTGGATGGCTAGATGAACACCGCTTCAGTTCCCAAACTTCTCCTCAGGGGCACCTCAGTCGTTCCATGATTTTGTTAAATTTCCCCAACAGCTCAATTAAATAATTAGATATATTGGTTTAAAAAGTCAGTGAGAGATTGACTAACTGTATGAGGTCTGCTAGTGGTCAAGTCAAAAAATACATGGCTGCACTGGACGGTCGCTGCAAATACTAGGATGATTTTAGCAGAGGTTCTGAAATGGTGAAGCTGACACACTTTGACAGGCATCATATCATAGTTTTATACCAACACGAGGATAATCTAAACATCATTTTCTTTGCCTGCCTAAGACTTTTGCACAGTACTGTATATATATATTTAGGTCCTCAATCATGGCCTTACAATGGCTGAGGCTGGTCGGCCGAATGATGGGAGAACAACCATGTCCTCAACCATTCAAACATTTCATAGAGCCATCAGGTATGTAATCCAACAATGTGCCCTGTACTGTAATATTGTCCTCTTACTGCAATGCTTCATATTACAGTATCCATTTGCATTTTATATTACACAGTGAGTTTTACTTTATACAGTTACACACTGGATGTATACTGTAGCACACATGTCGCGTCACTCATGGTCACACACACAGATTAACCTCCCCCCAAACCACAGGCAATATGCCAGGACAAGCAGTGTAGTACAATCTTTTATTAAACATGCAAAAGAGCAAACCCACTACTTAACACACAGTGGGGGAAACAGAATATCTAACACGACGAAGGGGGGGGGGGGGGGGGGGGACATGTCCTACATACATACCTTTCCCTCTGAATACACCCCCATAGAATTAGCATTTCAATCTCCCAAATTCCTGTGAAAATGTTACTGCGATTGAGCATGTACATGAGCGACTGACTACACACCAATACAATCCAAATCCAAAACACACATGGTAAATGTGCTTTTATGAGATGTGCTTTTATGGATACTTTTATGAGAACTGAAAGCGCTTTACAGTTCATGCCTCACCTTCACCCATCCACACACCGGGGGCGGAGGCTGCCATGCAAGGCGCCAACCTGCACGCCGGGAGCAATTTGGGGTTCAGTGTCTTGCTCAAGGACAATTTGATGGGGTCAGGAGAAACCAGGACTCGAACCTGCAACTCTCCGGTTGCTAAAAGATAGCACTACCTCCTGCGCCACCATCTTCCCCAAATGTAAGGAGAAGGAGGTTCCTCGGAGCTCCGAGATGTGTTTGGCTATAATAAATCTCAAATATAGCTATATGACATAGTTTTTCATAACACCAGCATTTATTTTTTAGGTTTGTCGAACTCCGTCAAAACAGTTGAATTAGAACGAGCCCATTATGTAACTGGAACCCCTCCCACATGTAAACACAGTGACGCGCTACAGCGTTGGTTTGTTGTCTGAGGCTATGATACTGACCACAAACACATTCTCAGATTTCACTGTACCAATCACAGCATATCCAGGCAGAATAATGATAGCAAAAAACATTCAGCATTAGATTCTAAAACCGTCTGTAATGTCTGTGTTTATCCAGTGGACCATAAACTAAAATATGCTTTTCTATTTCAGATTCTTTCAGATGTTTTAAAATAATAAATAAAAAAATCATAATAATTAAACCATGCATTACTGACTATCAGACAACTTCAACAAGTTACCAAATGGATGCAAAATCAAAGATATTCCTTTGCGCCTGGCACTAACCATGTATTCCTTCACAGTACTAAGCCATAGAAAGGTCCCCAATGAAACCCCTGCATTCCTGCATCGTAGATACTCTAATCTCAGCATTTATAAGATTCTATTTGTTTCTACTGTGCAAAATTATTTGTAACACAAATGTCTAAACTGGCATGAGAGACAGATTCAGCTCTTGTGAAGACTGGCATGTGAAACTGGAACAGGCACTGGATAAATTCAGTGCACATAAAGACAGGCAGTGCCACAGATTAGCACTGATGACATGGATTCAGAAGATCAATCCTGTTAATACTCAACCTTCAGATGAGCTGGAAAGAGCAGCAGCAAGTGAGGAAAAATCTTCTGAAGTTAAGTACTTGGCACGGCAAGGCCTGGCTTTTCGAGGTGTTGGTAAGGAGAGTGGGAATTTCAAGCAGCTTCTAATGCAAACAGCAGAGGGCCATGCAGAGCTGACCATGTGGCTGAAAGGCCACTTTGATTTCACCAGTGCTGTTTAACTGTAACGACTGTTCCTGGGTTGCCCTCAGTCCTTGTTATTAGTTATGATTCTCACTGTCCTGCATTGTGTCTTGTTAGCTGTGAATTTAAGTGCCTGTTCTGCTTCTGTTCTTTGATGCTTCATTATAGCTGTATGTTGTATGTATGTATATAGTTCTCTAGTTGTGTTTATTCCACCATTTAGTTCATTCCTGGTCATTTGCTGTTTATTTTGGATCCATCCTGATCCTTTTGGTTTTGATGTGTGTGTTGTAAAAAACCCTATTTTCCACCCGTGTCATGCACTGCCGCAACCAGAAAAGGGCAGAAGATATGGCACAAAAACGGAAGAAGCCTAACTTTAAAAAGAACAAAAAACATCAAGACTCATCCAGCATGGGGTGGTGGGTTAACGAATAACACAAACAATCAAAGAATAAGCAAACAAATGAGAGAAAAGATGCAGAGATGACTGAGAAGCAGGGGATGACTGGAGAAGAGACGACAGGACCAGAAGACAGGAGGGATACAGGGAGAGCGGAGAAGACAGTATAACTGAAGAATGGGAGAAGAGGAGAGACCACAGAGGAAGGAGAACATAGATGACTGGAGGGGAGGGAATATAGGAGCAACAGAGAGAAGGAGGAAGGGCTGCGGAGGAGAAGACAGGATAAGAGGGCAAAATGTGAGCAGAGAAGGACAAACACCCCCACTGCCCAGCAAAGTGCACTTGTAAGTAAACCACAATTTTAGCCTTGGGCTCAATATCTGGACTTGTCTCTGTGTAGCAATGCATAGAATCCTTGACACTGGTTATGACTGTACTGTATTAGTCCTAAACCTGCCATTATAGTGTAAGGAGAAAAGATTTTAAAAAAATAAATCATTTTACAAACAGGTAGAGCGATGTAGCCCCAGGAGAAGTCCCCCCCCCCCCAAAAGCCCTGTTTGTTCCCTTCTAGCTACCAGATGAAACTCACAATGCACCCCACGCCACCTAACTTCTCTTCCACATGATGCACCTTATTTACCCTTTGAATCCTGTCCATTATTGAGCGTTTTTCAATCCATTTGATTATAAGCTTATTACACTGTATGTACATTAGTCAGCCACATATGCTGTATGGCTTTGTTTTCCGGACAGTCTGGGCTACTCAGATGTGTCATAATTCGATTTGTAAATGCTGACAGTCTTGATATTATCCTTCTTATCAGGAAAAACTACTTGTGTATATAGATATTTCTCAATTTTTAGTTTCATCTAATATAAAAATTGGCAGGCAGTACAAATAGAATCTTATTATCTTTCCCAGAGCAGCCCTCGTCCCTGAACCTCCCGTCCTGCCTTCCCTGCCAGCCCCAGGATCTCTCGTCTCCCCTTCCCTTCGTCTCCATGTCCTGTGCCTGCCTGTTGGACTGGATCTCCCCGGCTACCGAATCTACCTTCTGTCCCCGACCATTCTTCTTGCCTGGCCCATTGAAAGCCTGTTACCTGCTCGATCTAATAAAGATCGCTCTGTTCCGCATTCCTGGGTCCGCGTTTCCCTGCCGAGGGTGTCCTAACAATTATGTCTCCAGTAATAATTTTCTGCTAATAGCATTAATTCTCTTATTTCGGTATCGGTGTACTGCATGTACATGTTATCACCATCAAAGAAAAAAACGCGTTATGACTTATCAGTCATTATTATTGTTTTTGTCGTTTATTTAATCGTGTAGCAATACTGCCACTTGTCATATTATTAATTGCGTATTTATATAATATTAACCAATGACCAATCTCTGTATCTTACTAGCATCTTTTGCGCATTTGTCTTTGTATCAGCCGTAGCGGTCTGCAGGGGGAATCGCAGAAGCTGGAGTTTCTTAGAGCGCTGCATGGGTTTGGACAAACCATAGGTATTGGTAATATTACTGGACAAAAATATATCGTTATTGGTGTCCACCAAAGTTTCCAGCACTAGCTACAAGAAATGGGATTGAATGCATTTGCTCGTTTTTATTTGTATTTATTTCTTAAAAAGTTTCTTACATTATATCCGTGCTTTTTAAAGGTTATATCTCAATTTTTCAAAAGTAAACACAAAAAGGATTACACTTAATGCCCCCACCCTATTTAGAACGTTAGGCGTTCCATTACGTAAAAATGCAGTACTACGTCATGATGCACGGCTTATAAATAATCTGTTTGATAAGGGAGAAGCAAACACAAACGATTCGTGAGTGCATCGTACGTGTTGTAAGAGCAAGTGAAGCTGAAAGACATTGACAGTTAAGGTAAGGCCTCCCCTTCAAAATGTATACTTCACTTAGATCAAAGGTCTTAAAGTAAAAAAAACGCTGGGAGATGCTAAACTCCCGACCGCAAAACATGCAGACTGGCGGATGTCAATTGCGCTGGAATGACATTACAAGGTTTTAATTTTTCTCTGATATCGGCCGGCCAGATACAGTAATTTCTTTGAGACCCCTGAATTTAAATAATAATTAATTTTTACAATGATGGTGACCTATATAATGTGCCGATTTACTTGTGAAGTTGTTCAGCTGGTTGGCATGGCATTGATTACTGCTTTTTAAGAAAGTGCATGTAGTCTCACACTGTAGAAGTCCATTGCTCAGTTGTCAGCATGCTCAGCGTGTCGCCTGTGATGTGTCCTGCACAGCAGCAGGCTACATTGCGTTTAATGGACTAATACTTCTTCAACCCATTAAATGATTCCTTTCTCTCTCCCTGCCAGTGATGGCTCCCTCTATCAATCTCTTCACCTTCCTCGTCCTGTCCCTGGTGGGGGGCAGCTCTTCATGGGACGAAGCTTCGCCTTGCGGATCCGGCTCCATCCTGACAAGGCCCTACACGGCCTTGTGTGAGCTGGATGCGGTGTGGGGCTTGGTAGTGGTGGTGGCGGCAGCGGCGGCGGCCCTCGCCTCGCTGATCCTGCTCCTGGTGGTACTGTGTCGCCTGCGGAAGATCACAGAGGCTGAGGAGCGCAGCGGGGTGGCGCCGCTACTCCTGCTGCTCGCTGCCATATTTGGGCTCTGTGGCCTCAGCCTGGGATACATCGCTGAGCAGCAAGAGAGCCTCTGCTTCGCCCGGCGTGTCCTGAGGGGGGTGTTGCTTGCTGTCTGCAACACCTGCCTAGTGTTCCAGGGTCTGCGACTGCGCCGGTTGGGACAAGGTGCTCATAGCCCCAGCACAGGTCAACTGATGGGGCTGGCGGTGGCCTTGGCCGTGTTGGATCCGGAGTGGATCCTTCTAGCCACGATGTCCACGTGCCAGCCAGCCTGTAAATACCAGCTGCTGGACTTTGCGCTGGCCACCACGTATGTGCTGGTCCTGCTCCTGGCAGCACTGGTGGGGGCGGCCTGCAGTCTGTGGAGGCAGCAGCCACGGTGGAGGTGCAGGACCGCGTGGCTGCTCATCACCTGCCTGGCCTCAGTCCTGCTGTGGGTGGCCTGGATCACCTTCTGCCTGTATGGCAACGCGGCGCTTGGCCTGTCCCCAACATGGGACAACCGGGTACAGGCAGTGGTGCTGCTGGCACAGGCATGGCTGCTCATACTGCTGCACGCTGCTCCTGAGGTCCACGCCACCTTACGGCCCCCGTCCCGCATGAGAGAGGCCAATTTAGAGGAGGGCCTTTCTCACCTGTAGTTTGGAGCAAACCGGGACTTCGTGTTCAGTGACAACAACTCAGGTATGGTACTTTGTTTTCGCTTCTTTGACCTACTCTGTGACTCTGTGTGTACTTGAGAGAGAGCATAGCCCTCGCTCTTTCCTCACATGGAGCCCCTACTGGAAGTCTGTGGAACAGCAGCATATAAACAAGGTCTATGGACCTTTCCCTGTAACACAGATCTCACTTGAGCAGAGCTTAGGTACCATGGCTGCATGTGCCCCCCCCCCCCCCCCCCCAACAATCCCAAAAAAAAAATGTGAAGTATGACTACTGCACTGCTGAAGGATGTTTACATGATCAATATCTGTCTCTCTCCTGCAGGTGTCCTCCCCAGCCCCCAGGAAACATTACATTTTAAATAAATAATATATATATCATCATCTCTGGAAGTGGTGTGTTTTTTTAGGGTTAAAAACTTGAGAAACATTCAATGGTCATCATCATACCATATATCAGTAGCCCAGGCACTGGTCAGTTCCTTCACTCTACTGTTACAGACTTTCATGAAAACATTTTTTAAATGTGGGTGTTTTACCTGTATGATATGCTTGCCTTTTGTACTGGACATAAAATAGAATTTAATTTTTACATTATATTACTCATACAACAGGCGACATGGTGGTGCAGTGGTTAGCACTGTTGCCTCACACCTCTGGGACACGGGTTCGAGTCTCCGCCTGGGTCACATGTGTGTGGAGTTTGCATGTTCTCCCCATGTCGTCGTGGGGTTTCCTCCGGGTACTCCGGTTTCCCCCCACAGCCCAAAAACATGCTGAGGCTAATTGGAGTTGGTAAATTGCCCGACTGGTATGTGAATGTGCCCTGCGATGGGCTGGTCCCACATCCTGGGTTGTTCCTTGCCTCGTGCCCATTGCTTCCGGGATAGGCTCCGGACCCCCCGCGACCCAGTAGGATAAGCGGTTTGGAAAATGGATGGATGGATGGATGGATGGATTACTCATACAAACACACACATCTGTAGGTTCTCAACTCTAGGTTTATATCAAACACATTAAAGCCAAACAAATGCAAAAAGTCCATGTATCGTTTGTCCTTGGGTTTTCCAGTCCAAAACGAAATCAGGAAAACTAAACAACAGCAGCGTTTTTTGGTTTTTCTGTCAGAAGGAGAAAAAGCGAAAAGCAGAAAACAAAAAATCAGGCTTCATATTTTATCCTAAAATGTAGAAAATATTACAAAAATACACCATTCTAAGGGTGGGTGTTTCCAAGCTTATGACTGGGACTGTTAATGTTGTAAAATTAAGATAAAGTTCACATTAGGCTGTATCTTACATCTCCGGTATCTGTTAGATCTGAATTTACTCATAGAAAAGAAACAAAAGAAGGTGATTTTACGGTTTTCCCATTTGGTTTTAAAACAGAAAAACAACAAATTTATTTTTGTATAGCGCGTTATCCCAACAATACATTGTCTCAAAGCGCTTTACAGCATCCCCACCCAAAGCCCCCAGTGAGTAAGACATAGGTGACAGTGGCAAGGAAAAACTCTCTAGAAGGAAGAAACCTTGGGAGGGACCAGACTCAAAGGGGGAGCCCAACCTCCAGGGGCCGGTAGGGAGAGTCGAATAGAAGAGATGGCTAAGTGCCAAGTCACATTGTCCAAATCATAGGATTTGAGGCACAACCGGGGAGCAGGGAGGTGATGACAAGCCCGTGCCGACTCTCCTTCCAATCGCCAGGCAACCAGAAGTAATTAGGCAGCGGGTCATACATGGAAGATGGCACAGGCAGAACGCGAGCTGGATGCAAGGACGTCATGGGTACATGTCACATGTAGCAGGGTGTGCTGAAAATCTTGATAGATTGAGGTCTCCAGGCAGCACACCCCAGGAGGAGTTGGGGAAATAAAATGTGCAATTAGTCAAAGTATAGGGGAGACTATAGGCAGTGCTAACAGTTAGGTGAGTGCAATATGAAGTGCAAAGTGCAAGCTCTGGTAGATATGGCAATGGCAGCATAAGTAGGAGGGAGAGGCAAGTGGGAATGCAGGCATGGGGAGTCCCTGAAATGTCAGCACTCCAGTTCCACAAGGGATGGTGAAGCTAGAGTGACAGCGCTGACAGTTCAGTTTATCTAAAGCCAATGGCACCGATCCCCACCCAGCTCTACACCTCACACTGTAGGTCTGACTGGTGGCAGCGGTGGGATCATTTCTTTCCTTTGTGGTTTTTCCGTTTAGAAACCTAGAATTAGCTTTAACATATCGGAGGCGGAGGATAGTGTACAATCTCCTAATTATGAGGGCGCTGATTGTCCTGTTATACGTGTAGTGAGTGTTTTCTCAATCTCCCGGTGGCCCCCCCTGCTCACCCAATATTTATACCGGAAACTTTTAATGGTGTGGGGCGTGAGTGGTCTGACTGGTCGGAACAATTTTATCTGGCGCCTGAGGTAAACAGGTGGGATGAGTCTCTGAAAATTAAGTTTATGTCTTTGCTGTTGTCTGGCCGTGCTAGAGAGATGTATAGTGGGATGCCGAGTGAGGCTAAAAGTAATTATGGGTTGTTAAAAGCGGCTATGGCAAGGTGTTTTGAACCTGGTGATAGTAGTGATTGGAATAGAGCTAGTTTTACTGCCCGTCGCCCGCCTGCATAGCGAGACGGCAAGGGAATTTGGTAACGCCTTACGGAGATTAGCCGCTAGGGCTTATCCCACGGCTGATCATCGGATTTGTGATCTGTTGGCAAGAGACCAATTTATTACGCATTTTGCTACCGGTGATTTTCGGGTTAGCCTGTGTAGTGCCAAGCCTAATACGCTGGAAGATGTCATTGAACTTGCTTCTGAAATGGAGTTGCTGAGAAGTTTGGAGCAGACGTCTTTGCCACCTGACGTTAAAGTGAGGGGAGTGGTGGAGCATAAATTAGAAAGGGATGAACAAATGGAGGTGTTGTTGGGGGTGGTAGAGGAGTTAAGGCAGGAGGTAAAATCGCTTCGTACCACGGTGTCTAAGATGCAAGAGGGGATGAAAAGCTTTCTAAGTAAATATGGGGTGGTGTTGGATTTTGGTAGGAAGGAGTGTCGGGTTATGGGTCAATTATTACCTCTCCTTGTGCCAGCAGATGTGGACAAGCCTCGGGTCGTCATGGTTCCAGAAGATACTGTAATCCCCCCCCCCCCTCGAAGTGAGGCAATCATTGCTGGTAAGGTGGAGAATACAGGTGGGGCTGCTTTTGAGGGTATGTTGGAGCCTTTGGATTCGGCATCTAGCCAGTGTAATATAATGATGGGGGGATGAGGGTAGGTACCTTGCATACGGGTATTGAGGTGAGTCGGAAAGCAGAGAATGTAGACCTGGGTGAGGATGAGGAGGATTCTGTTGTGCCCTGGACAGTCGATAGGCTTGTAACATATTTTGATTGCACCAGAAGGGGTTTGCCTCATCCGATATGACTGGTATTTATACCGCGTTGCAGAAGAATTTGTCTGTATTTAGTGCCGGAGAGGGAGATTTGGGGAGAACTCGCCTGATGTTGTATAACATTGATACTGGTGAGGCGAAGCCGGTAAAGTTGCCTCCCCGCCGTGTCCCCCTCCATTTGCAGGAGGAAGTATCTGGTCACTTAAAGCAGATGCTGGAGAATAACATCATTCAGCCCTCGAATAGCCCTTGGGCAGCGCCGGTGGTTCTGGTACGGAAGCGAGATGGTGGCCTTCGGTTTTGCGTTGATTATCGCAAATTGAATGATGTTACCCGTAAAGACACGTACCCCTTACCCCGAATTGATGATGCGTTGGATAGTTTGAGGAAGGCTTGCTGGTTTTCTACATTGGATTTAGCCAGTGGGTACTGGCAAGTCGAGGTGGATCCAAAAGATAAGCATAAGACGGCGTTTATCACTCGTCAGGCCTTTTCCAATTTAATGTGCTGAGTTTTGGCCTGTGTAACAGTCTGAGAACTTTTCAGCGTCTCATGGATTTAGAGTTGGCGAGTCTTCAGTGGACTACTTGTTTGGTGTACTTAGACGATACAATAATATTTGGCCGTACCTTTCAAGAACATCTGGACCATGTGGATGAGGTTATAACGAAATTGCGTCAGGCTAATCTGAAGGTTAAACCGGCGAACTGTAACTTGTTTGCCACAGAAGTGCAGTATTTGGGCCATATAATATCGGCTAGGGGTGTGAAAGCTGATCCGGCTAAAGTGGAAGCTGTGCGCCAGTGGCCGGTGCCTAAAAATCAGACAGAGGGGAGGAGTTTTGTGGGCCTTGCCTCTTATTGTAGGAGGTTTATTCGGGGTTTTGCTGAACTTGCTCGTCCTCTGCTCCAGCTGACCGAGAAGGGCAGACGGTTTACATGGACAGAAGCTTGTCAGGCAGCATTTGAACAGCTCAAACTTAGTTTGATGTCTGTACCAGTCATGTCTTACCCCGACCCTAATAAAACCTTTATATTAGATACGGATGCGAGTGATGCAGGTATTGGGGCAGTATTGTCCCAGGTAGAAGGGGAACGGGAACAGGTGATAGCATATGCTAGTAGGGCTTTGACTAAACAAGAAAGGAAATATGCAACAACCAAGAAGGAGTTAAGTATGGTTACCTTCATAAAACATTTTAAATACTACTTGTTGGGGAAGGAGTTCATCTTACGGACAGATCATAACTCCTCCAACTTAAGATGGTTGCATAATTTCCAAGGTTTAGAGGGACAGTTGGCTAGGTGGGTGGAGCAGCTGGCCAGCTCCCAATATAAGAGAGTGCATCGGCCGGGTCGGGGACACGCTAATGCGGACGCCCTCTCTATAGTGCCCGCTTTTCTGCCAGTAACCTCAGACTCACCGCCAGCTACCCAGGAAAAAGGGGGAGAGGTGATATGTGCTGTGAGAGAGGTGTGTCAGGAGGCAGTGGCATGTCAGGAGGAGTGTGATGAGCTGGGGCAGGATCAGCAAGGAGATGCTGAGCTGCGGGAGATTTTTGCTTTAAAAGAAGGGAGGGAGGGCAGGTAGTCAGCCTCCAAATGAGTTGTGGAAATATGCATCAGTGTGGGATCAGGTGCAGGGTTCTAGGTTGGTACGATATCCACCTTTGCATTCTGATGCAGCAAACCAAGTCCAGGTTGTTATCGACAAGTCTTTGGTGCCAGAAATTTTGAGGCAGTTGCATGATGCTACCACTAGGGGTCATTTGGGAATACAAAAGTTGCAAGCAAAGGTGAAAGATCGCTATTATTGGCTGGGATGGTTTGGGGATGTTAAGCACTTGTGTCGGGAGTGTGTGGATTGTGGTTCCCGGAAAGTAGTGGGGAAACAGGGAGGTGCCCTGCTGCAGTCTGTTGTAACCGCTAGGCCATATGAACGGGTAGCACTGGACATTTTAGGGCCATTACCGGTAACTCCAGGGATGAATATGTACATTGTGGTCATTGGGGATTATTTCTCAAAATGGACTGAGGCATTCCCTCTCCCTAATCAGTAAGCTTCCACTGTGGCCAAGGTCTTGGCGGAGCAGTGGGTCTGTCGCTCTATCCATACAGATCAGGGTCGCAATTTTGAATCAAATCTATTCAACGAGGTGTGTCAATTGTTGAACATTCAAAAGACTAAGACATCAGCTTATCACCCCCAGTCAGATGGGATGATTGAGAGGTTTAACAGGACATTGTTGGCAATGTTGTCTCTCTTTGTGGAGGAAAATCAGTCCAGTTGGGATGTTTTGTTGTTTTTGGGCAAGAGATAGTGTTGCCAGTGGATGTTATGTTGAATCTCAACGAGGGGGAAAGATTTTCCTTTGTAACGGAATATGTGGCTAGACTAGGGGACATATTGTCCACAGTGGTGGGAGCAGTGAAATGTCATCAGGCAAGAGCTTCGGGTAAGCAGAAGCAAGCGTATGACTTTAGAGCGCAAGTCAAGTACTATTCAGAGGGGAACTGGTATGGGTTTGGAGGAAGGCTAGAAGACGGGGGTTATGTCCAAAGTTACAGAGGAGGTTCAAGGGTCCATATAAGGTGGTGGAAAGGGCAACGGAGGTATTGTATCGAGTGGTACCAGTGGAAGGGGGAAGTGAGGTGGTGGTGCATTTTAATCGACTTAAACCATTTCTCTCTACTGTAACAGAGGCTGCCAATCAGGAGGGCAGAGACCAAGTGATGCCTGTTGGTACCCTGCCTGAGCTAAAAGATTCCCCCCCTGGTGGTGGCTATCCGCAACCACGGCCCTTAGTAGAAAAGGGTGGCGAGATGGAGGGGGGGGTGCCAGGGCTAGAAGTGTGGGCAATGGCAGCCAATCGGCCAGAAGAGGCAAGTGCAATTGGACCAGGGCAGCAGGGGGAAGGGGACCAGCCTACCTGAACCTGGCGGAGCCGAGCCCGTAAGGTCCCTCCAGAGCCACACAGCGATGGGCCTGCTGCTGTGCATGGGGCCAAGGAACAAGAACGGAGGGAAGGGGCTCCAGTTCAGAAGACTCGTCTGCGACGTCAGAGGAGGCCACCAACATGGTCCAAGGGCTATGAAATGTTGTGACTCAAGGACGAGTCTGCCCTAAGGGTGGGGGGAGTGTAATTTTGATGTGTGGGGGGTGACGGATGGGCGTGGAAGGTAATAGTTAATTAAGTGGCTACACTTGGGTTGTGAGGGATCTGGGGTTAAGAGAGGGAGTGGGAGGCGCGTTAGGGAGATTTGGTCTGGTAGGCACCGTACGCGTTGGGTCCCGGGAGGGAGGTGCCGCTCGCATGCCGTTTAGGGCGGCCGGCGGTGAAGCCAGAGAGTGGGCGGTAGGGACAGTTCCCGGTGCGGTAGGGCGAGGACAGTCAGGACAGTGGGGGTAGGAGGCTATGACCACTGCTTAGACGGGGTGGTTGATAGACGGGAGTAGCGGCACCTTCATAGGGAGGGACGTTCTAGGTGACGGACCGGTGTGATTATTCCTTCCCCGGGGGAGGGTCCGGATCCCCGGGGGGGGAGGGGGTGTTATGTTTTAACTATGTCTTTATTGTGTGAGTGTTTCGTGTGGTTTAAATGCGCAGTGTAACCGCTTAGGGTCGGGACAGGACTATAGAGGCGGTTCGGGTCCCGTAACGCTTGCCTGTGCCCGAAGTGTGGGGATTACTGTGCATTGCAGTGCTATTGGTGTGCCGTGCCCTAATGGGGATGTTGTGTGGTGCGGGATTTACTGTGCGGTAGCGTGGGTTAACACACGCTTAAAAAGGGGTGGTGTGCTACGGGGAGAAAGCGGGACCGAACTCTTTGTGAATCCAGATCCGACCCAACGGGTCGCTGCATGAATTGTACTGAATAAAATTATCTTTGTAACTGTAGCTGCAGTCTGGTGGTGATCTGTTCTCCGTTTACAGCCTCTAACGCTACTGTAGTTTGAGTTCGTTACAATATCAGTTCGATGACTCGCATATTCCCTATAATATAGGGTCTATATTTTCTAATTTTAAGTCATTTTTTTATGTTCATAACCTTAGCTCTGTGCAAATCATTTCGTATATATCCAACAACACAGTACAATTATGGTGGATATCTGGTTTATGACAGTAAAACAATGTAGATTTTATGTACACTGAATGTAAAATTAAAGTTAATGAAAGCAAAATTATAGGAAACAGCTGTTGTGCCTTCGATTTACTAAAACACATGTTGGTGCAATAAAACCATTAAAATTTTACAGATAAAGCATATGACCATAAGTTTAATTTATGTAAAAATACAGAAAAGAAATTGACCAGTTTCACTGAAGGGGTTTCTTTTATTTTACAAACTGTGCGTAAAAATATGTTTATGCAATGTAGTTTTGATAAACCTTTGCTGTCATTTAACCTAAGTGGAAAAAAATAATTATACTGTAGTCAAAATGGCTGATATAAAATGGTTTAAAACTGTGAAAAAAAATTGCCTTTTTTTACAGTGTATACTTCCAGTCAGAAGGTACCACACCGGCAGATACGGATTTCTGAAATAGCAAAGTTAAAGGTCGACGAATAATATCCCTCATCTCTTTTAAAACAAGAGGTAAGATGCTGTTATGATATCCTGTCTAGGGTTGGAGTGTAACAGTATTCACGGGAAAGGGGAATGGGATAAAGGGACAAACAGGGTGAGGGAAAGAAGGGAACACCAGTGGACAAAGGGATATTTTTTGTATTTTAATTTTTTTTCATGTATAATGACACTGAACAAATAACCCTGTGCAAAAGACTTTGGGAGTGACCACAGCCAAAATAACAAACAAAATCCCCAACTATCAAGTGCGACCCACAGCTAATCTCACCTAAGTGCAAAAGAAAAGGAAACCAAAAGGCAAACACTCCACCTCACTCCCTAACCAAATAAACAGAGTCCAACACACACTTGCAAAACAAAACAGCAGTCACTCCCTATGCAGCAATACAATCACACATACATAACATACACACAAGTCAAAGCAACAAGGGGGCTAGTGAAGACGTAAACCAAAGAAAACCAAGCGGGGAGACAGCAAGCCAAACTGAGGTCGCGGGGGGGACCGGAGCCTGTTCTTGGAACAACAGGCGTAGGCAGGAACCAACCCTGGGCAGGAGTCAACACTCTGCAGGGCGCAAACACTCACAACTCAGATTTGCCAATTAACCTACCCTGCGCACTTTTGGACTGTGGGAGGAAACCGGAGCCCCTGCTGGAAGTCTTTCCCCATTCACCAGATTATATTGCCAGAAGACTGAAAATTAGATATCAAATACTAGAGTGACATAAAAACAAAAAACAAGTTTGCTTGTAATGAGACGCAAAACAGAAGATTCTCTCTTTTTATATTTTGAGAAAACATTTTAACATTTATCCAACCGGTCAAATGGTTTAATACTTCATACAGCAGCATTTCTAAACTCATTCCTCAGCCCACCAGACAGCTCCACGTTTTTGCTCTGTCCCAGATCCCTGCATGCATGAACCAAACAGTCACCTTTTACTGCTGTGCTGAGAGCTTGGACAGAGCAAAACTGTGGATCTTTGCAGTGGGGTCCAAGGACTGGGTTGAGAAACCCTGGCATAGAGGAGACTGCAGTGAGAGCCAAGAAAAAAAGAGATTAGAGAGGAAGGTAAAATGCTTCCATTAACATGGCAAATAAGCTTCAAGTACAGACCCTGTGCTTCCATTACAAACAAAAAGCCTGTATGACCCTCCTAAACACACAAGTCAGATTAACTTAACCAGGGGAAATAAGCATAAAACTTGGCAAAGACTAGACTATGAAAAGGGAAGGTGAACATCATACTTACAAGAACTTCTGCTAAAGCAAACGGACAAATCCCTTTTAACGGAATCAAGTTACTTAAAAAAAAAATAATAATCCAAAAATAAATCAATAAAAATTAAGAAAAACACAATCATGCTTTGAACTAATACTGCAGTCAGTCCTAAATGTTCCCATGACATTCTTTTCGTCACGACGCACACTCGGTACATACTGGTTAAAAACCATTTATAATCCTTCATGTTCCAGTCTATGATGGAGCACCCCAACCTGGGCCACCCATCCAACATGGCAGATTTCTGCCCCCTGGCCCCGGAGACTAGCAGACCAACCTCTGGAAACAGGGAACCAGGGGGACATGGGCCGCTGACTGGATGGGCGACTCCAGAATGAGGTGAAGCAGAAGGTAGACTCCACAGCAGAGGACCGAGGAATGTAGACCAAAACCAGGGAACCTGAAGTGGCAAGAACACAAACCAGGACAGACATATAAAACCAAAGCAAACGCATCAGTGGCACAGGCCACCAGCTTGTGAAAGATGGCTACCTGGCATCATGAATCCCTTAATCAAAAACCTTTGTGATGGCAACTTTGCCACCCAGGACTGATCCCTTCTAAAGACCTCAAGTTTCAATGCAAGGTTTCTGAAATGTTTTGAAACATTAGTCCATGTGACTGCTGTGGTATTGTTCCAGGCAGGGAAAACAACTTAGGAGAAAATTTCCGTGCATGTTGGGTGTTTGTGGTACTGTTGGGCTGAGGGGGTAATTGAGTGACTATTAACCTTTGAAATCCAATTATATTATTTAAACAGGTTAGTAGTTAGACAGTGTGATTTAGATGAGGATAAGGATGTTTTATTGTCATTACAAAACGTGTTCTACATGAAGGGAACAAAATGAGGCACTCAGATCCGGTGTATTAGCAATAAAATCGAAAGAACAATACAATGAATAATATGGTAACTGTCATGCCCTGCTCGTCGGCTCCTCCTGTGTGCCACGCCCCCTGCTTACCCACGTGTGTTTCCCGGATTGTACCCAGCTGTGTCTGCTTATTTTCAATCAGTCCTGTGTATTTCAGTCCGTGTCTTACCCGAGTCCTTTGTCCGTCATTGATGTCTGTTGCCGTCCTGTATTCCCTGCCCCGGATTGCTCCAAATAAACCCCCGTTTTCCCGTATCCCGCTTGCCTGCCTGCTCCTTCCACGCCTGCCCGCACGATCGCCGCTCTGCCCGCGGTCTCCCGTGACAGTAACAATTAAAATAAAATAGAATAAAGACATTAAGATAGATTCCATTAGGAGAATTTAACCATGGATGTAAAGTGAGCAGGTGTGAGTGTAGCAGAGATTACTGAGGTCTGTGTGTAATAAAGTATATGTGACACTGGCTGAGGAAGCAGCAACGTGTGTGTGTGCAAAGTCACAGTAATAACCTGCAGCACTGAGGGATCTATTGCAGCGAAGCCCTGACATGTAACACTGGTGATGAATAGCAGTGTTAGATATAGGTATAGTGAGGTACTTATAATTATAGTAGGTGTAGGATCAAGGCCTGGATTAGATTTAGTTAGAAACATACAGGGCAAATCTAGATAACACACACACACACAGATTACATATAAATATAAATTTAGGGGCAGTGTGTAGCTCAGTGTGCTAAGCCTGTGATCAGAAAATAGCCCACTTTAGCCCAGCCTGGGCACATCTGTGGGTCCTTCAGCAAGGCCCCCAGCTCCCTGGGTGCCACTATGACTGGCTGCCCGTCACGGCCAGCTCACTCTGAGCAAGTTGGGGGAGGCAAAACGAAAATATCTTGATTGGGATCAATAAAAAGTATTAATTCTTATCCTACGGTCTGAGCATTCGGTCAATCCAAGTACAGAGAGTGGTAATGTGGACAATGCTGCTTGCATTTCCGGCCCAGCAAGGCCTGCTGCTGCTCCACAGCTATATATATTCAGCACTGACCATTTTCCATTCAGTGGTTGTTAAAATAACTTTGTGTAGCCTAGTAATGGTGTAGTGCAATATTCTTTGGTTTGTAATATAAGGGATTAAATAATATCTTCCAAGTGAGATACAGGCCCTCCACATTTTCAGTGAAAGGAGGCCAGACAGCATGAAAGCTCTTCCTACATTTGCCTCTGCTGTATCTCAGATTTTCAATAGGTAACATAGAAAACACATCTTTAACCTATTGTCTGAAGGCAGGAGGTCTGGAGGACTTCCACTGCGTGAGAGTTGTTCTTCCACCCAGCAGAGAGGAGAAGGCTGTGGCTCTGGCCTGTGAGGCGGTGTATTGTTTTTCTGCGGGGAGACGTGAGCATCGGGTGAGACTCGACTCAAATGCAGCCGCTTTGAGACAGACGTGGACTTTAAGGAAACACAGACTACACATGGAACAGCAATGACTGAGCTGGGGAACGCAGTGAGGGCAGGCATATTTATACACAGCACACTAATCAGCGACAAAACAGGTGTACAGGGTTAGGATGGAGAACTATAATGGGATACAGGAGAATTAGGAGGGTTACAAAGGGCCAGCAGCGCCCTCTGCTGGCATGAGTGGGAGGAGACATGAAAAAATAAGAGATTACAGATCATGACAGGAGCACCAAGCACAGCAACAGTGGGGTCATGCTCAATTATCACACCACATATATGAGTAAACATTATGAAAATCTGTTCCCAAAAATTGTTGAAACATCAGCATGACCGAAACATACGACTGGTTGTATCTAGGCTACACTGGCACTGACAGCAGAGTGCAACAAATTACCAGCTACGACATATATCTGATGATTCAGAAGAAAGACAAGTTGAAGAAACAAAGTGGTTAATTGACTATTGTATAATAATCAAATCACTTCATAATCATGTAATACATAATATGTTACGATGGGAAGATGGACAATCCAAGGGCAGCCTTGTGGGTTTTATTGCTGAACCAAAAGACATGAATAGAACCCAAGAGGAGGAGGAGAGCACAAGTAGGAGGGAGGGAGGAAGGAATAAGCAGGAGGAGTCGGGGAGAACCTACTAACACGGGGAGCAGAGAGGGGTCCTCCTCCTTTTTGGGTAAAACTAATTGCTTGTGACATGGTAAGAGGCAACTTCTTTCTTGAGAGAATTTCTTTAAAGGGCAAGACAACCAAAGCTGTTAATCCAACAGGAAAAAATACCCTTTGTAGAATTCTATGTGAAGACCCTCTGGGCCAGGCGCCCTGCCGCTCTGCATTGTTTTCTTTGCATGTACAACTTTGTACTCCATAATTTTAATATTTTATCACGAAGCCTGAAGAGCAATATGAACTATATCATGCTTTAAGTAAATTGTCTCATCCATTATTAGATTTAAACACAGTAAATAATTCACAGCAAACTGTACTTACAGCCTTCATCCTGCTCTTCAGTCTCTGAGGTGCTGCATCTAAATGGGGACTCGTCAAAAAGCCAAGTGGAGCTGTCATGAATGAAGGCCTTGTTCAAGCTTCCCCTGCCTGACAGCAGGTTAGTCTCTCATTAGACTAAAGTATATTTAACTTCTACAGAACTTTGCAGGCTCATCTAGGATGGAGAATTTCTGCTGCTGAGCGCCTTAGAAAAGATTCTCAGAGGGAGATACGAGTCCTAGGTGCCTGCTGGGTACATATTCAAGACAGAGTTAGGACCGACTCCAAAAATTCTGCACTGTCTCCCAGATTAGAGGAAAAAATTGTATTTTACTGAAAATTTCATTTCTAATAGATGGAATCTGATTTACCTTAGACTTGGTCAGCAGTCATGTGGATAAATTTCAGAACAACAGACGGCCTGTGGGCTGGGGGGGACAGGCAGGTTGGCAGGTGGGGGCACGCGGAATGCTCCTGGGGGTGTGGTGGGTGTGCTTATATGATTTACAGGAGCCGAGGCTAAGAAAGGCACTAAACTGCACAAACATCCTCATGTACGAAGTTTTACATAAAAAGGGGCCATGGGCTTGTTGGCGCTATAATTCTTAGCACTCTGACTTGCTCTCTGGGGCTTTGGGTTTTTGAGACAATATGAGAAGGGCAGGTGCCCTTTTGCGTGGAATGTCTCCCATCCCTGTTTTTCCTTCTTCCTCTTTTTGTTTTCTTCAAGTGCCAACAAGAGAAATGAATATGACAATGCCAAAGCATCTGTAATTGCAACAATTTTCTAGGAGAAGGGGTGTGTTTTTTGACATAAATGCAGGGGTGCCAATATTTTTGGCCATGACTGTAATAGTTATTTGTGATTTGTAATCATTATTTAATTTTATCGATCCATCTACCTACCTACACTAAAAAATGTACAGTTGGATGTAATTAATTTTAAGACAAATGGTTACATGAAATTACTATCCAAGAACATTTTATTTTGTAATTCAAATTTTTCTTATTTTTCAAACCAAAAAGTTACAGCACTTCAGCCATTCACATTTATAAAACAATATGACCAATCACTAGTTCAACCTCCCAGCCATTTATCCTTCAAAAACATGGCCCTAGAAACGTTCCCACATTTTCATCATATCTTGTTTCCCATTTAGTCTGTCCAACATTTTTTCATATGAAGCTGCCTTAATCATCTCATCGGTCCATTCCTTTATATTGGGGATTGTTGAGGATTTCAAATGCCTTAATATTACCCTCATGGCAGTTATGAGTCCCACCATCACAGCCTTAAACTGTTTATTATTCACCTTTGGCAATTCCACTCTATCTCCTAGCAGACAGAGTCGGGTTTGCGGGGTAAAGTAAAGCCTAGCCATTTGTCCAGGAGACCAAGAACTCTACCCCAAAATGGATATACCTGAGAGCACTGCCACAGCATGTGTAAATAAGCCCCCACCTGCCTTCTAAAATTCCAACACTGATCAGTATTAATTAGTCCAGTTCTATTTAGTCTAACTAGTGTCCAGTACTATCTGTGTATAATTTTATACTGAATAAATTTACCTTTTACTTCCCTATATTTCCCCACTCTAGAAAGTATTCTTGACCTTCTCTATTTTAACACTCGTGACTCAATGCCTCAGTTGCAAAAACTTCCAAAAACTCCCTCCTCCTTCTACATCATACTTACTCTTTACGTCTGATTATGACATAAACATCCCATTTACGAATAAAGAGTTTTCACTCCTTTGGGTTGCCATTGTTTCCATACTTTTTCCTATTCGTATTTCAGGATTGTGCCAAATTGAGGAATATGGCTGCATGTAATGTGATACTTTAAGCTTCTTATGTATTTTGTGTCACGATCTCGCTGGCAAAGCGGGCGATCGGCGGGCAGGCGAGCGAACAGGAACAAGCGGACAGGCAAATACGGGGCAGAACGAGGGTTTAATAAGGTTTCGGGGAACAGGGAGCATCGGACACTGACTTACATCAAACGACATTAATGACAGACAAGGGAAACCGGGGAGACCAGGACTTAAATACACAGGACTAATCAAAGTAACTAGACAAAGCTGGAGACGATCAGGGAAATACACGTGGGTAATCAGGGGGCGTGGCACACACGAGGAGCGGACGAGCCGGGCATGACATTTTGATCCATACATTCCTCAAAAAAGATATTATCGGGTTTGTGTTTCTTATATTGTCCCCCCATTGTCACAGAATGTGCAGAGGTTGAAATAGTGAAGCCAAATCGCTCTCGATAGCTATCCAGTCCACATCAGAATTCACATTCTTCCAGTGATAGTAGAGTTTGGCTATTTCAAATGACATGCTATATAATCTAACATCTGGCAATCCTAGACCTCCCTTGTCTCTGGGCAAAGTAATTTTAATCCTAGGTTTTTTCTTTCCCAACAAAAATCTTTTACTATACTCTCGTACTGCTTAAATATCCTTTGCGGAATATTAAATGGAAGCATCATAGAGAGATAATTAACTTGAGGCACCACAACCATTTTAGTAACATTAACTTTCCCCCCATAAGGATAATTTCAATGCTTTCCATTTGTCCATATTAAGTTTAATTTTGTTCAATGAGGGTTCAAAATTCTGAATTATTATTTTGTCAATATATAAACTCAACAGATTTAAATTTCATGTTTATAGTTCAATTTTATGTTATATAAACAAAATAATTTTTAATACAGTGCATTTTTTTATTAATTCAACAGCACCCATGTTCAATCCACTTAAGTTTGGAAGGTGTATTGGAAGGTAACGCAGATATTTCTTAAGTGGGCATCCAGAGATATCGTCCCCCCTCCAAGTACCCCTTTTCTCCACCAGTTCTGTACGGAGCTCGACAGGAGGAATGGAGAGGTAGAGAAAGGGGTTAGTCTCACACAAAATGTAATGCAAAATAAAGAGTAAATACAAGTGCCATGAAGCAGAATTGAGCTCCAGCAGGCCTCGACTTACAGTAAAGGAATTGTAAGGCAGACATGCTAACAAAACAGCTTTACATTCCCATTTCCAAACCATTAATGGGCAACCTTAGAGTGACAACGGCTAAAAAAAACCTTAGCTATAAGTTGGAATGAAACATTGTGAAAAGCCAAGACTCCACATGAACATGTTCTCCCCTTGCAGAGTCAGATCACGCATTTGAAGTGTTCCCAAGTGTTTGTGTGTTTTAGGTTCCTGTTAGTGAGGGGTCCTTTGCCGTTCTGTCTGACATCCAACAGAAAGTCCACTGTGTCTCTGCAACTTAAGCTGAGTCAGTGTAAGTGTGTGGCTCAGTAGCTCAAGTATTTGGGCTTGTAATCCAAAGTTTGCTGGTTTAAATCCAGCTTCAGATGGATAACTGTATGTTTATGGGCCATTGAGTTATGAAAAATAATCAATGTAGTGAATCACTATATTCTCAAATTACTTGTTGTACTTTTACGAACAACACCATTTATTAAAGAAACAAATTTGCATTGGCAGAATGAAGAATTAAAAACGAAAATAAACTATCATTTAAGAAATTGTGGAAAACTGAATTTACAATATTTGTAAATTGAAGGAAGAGTCCATTAACTTAACGGAAAATGTGCTGGTAATTTTCTGCCAGTACATTTTCCGTTTTTTGGTGGATTTTTTTTTACAGTGTATGACAAGCTTGAATTCACTGAGCTCAAGTGTATGTGAAAATTAATATATTTACATCTAGTATGTTTCATGGCTTCACTGTATTTCCCACTGCAATGATCAGTTTCATCTAACTGCTGATGTTAAAGGCAGAGCTGAAATTTAGTTTAGTCATGACCTCAAAATTTAATTGAAGTAGGTATTCTGTACAACCAGACGGAACTGCTGGTTGGGCTGGTCATCACCTGCATTTTCTAAGTGATGTCTAAATGTAAAGTTTCAAATTGCACAATATATATTAATCTGTTTTTAATGTTTTTACAAAATATTTTTTATGTGTTTGCATCTTATATTTTGTATAATGGGCTTGTACATTTGATTCTTCCTTGATTTCGGTGTAATGAAGTGTAACTAGTGAAAAAGAGAGAAACGTTTGGGAAGCATTATTGAGCTGATTGTCCAGAGTCAATTAAGTAAGTGACAATTAAGGTCAATATAAATCACCTATTACCCACTGTAATCCTTTGTATTCCCCCTGCACACTCTGTTAACAAAATAAGAGGGTTGAAGTCAAATCAGGTTAAAAATGTAAATTTGATCCTCCGCCCATCGCGGAAGATGCGTTCCAGACCCATCAGCGATAGGTGAAAATCCACGATACAGAAAGACCATATAAATTATTTTTTAAGTTTAAGCCTTAAAATACCCCTCCCACATGCTTTAAACACATGTAAACTCATTAAAACAACACATATATCTGTTTGTCGGGCTAAGGATATGAGTGACATAATAATAATAATAATAATAAAAATAAATAATAATATGTAATATATATATATACACACACACACAACTTTCTCTCTATATATGTAATGGAATATATAAAAATAAAAACATATATGGCTCTTACACATTCTTTTCATCCTTCTTCATGTAGCGTACTGTTGATTCATTCAAGCCATAATGGCGAACGCCGTCCGCATAACGCTTTCCTTCCCGAAGCACATCCAGAAGTTTTACCTTCTCCTGAATGGTCAACGTCTTCCATCGTAGGGCTTAGAACAAAACGAAAACAATCGGACCACAAACAATGTACGGGATACGCAGAGAATCGTGAGGCGTCGGAGAAAAATCCGTGATATAGTGGGGGAATCGCTGTAATGTGAAATCTGCCAATCCTGGTTTTCAGCACCATGGACAGAAACCTGTCATTTATAGGGACCTATTATGCCCATTTTCACTGTTCATAATTGGATTTTTATCTTCTGCTAGAATAGATTCACCCTTTTAATAGGTGATATCCTAGAATCCAATATATTATTGCAGGGCTGTTTTCATTTGATGTTAATCAAATGTGATATATTTATTTTTACTTTTGATATCTCATCCTTTTCCCCTTATCTGATAAGAGCCGCTGTCCGATGAGACAAGCTGGTGTGTTTTTACTGCTCATTGAAAAGTGGGTGGTGCGGACTTTGTGTATTACATCACACTCTGAGACAGTCACTGATTGGTGGGATCTGAGGGGGCGGTGTGACCTGAAATCATCTATCAATCAACCCAGGATGGGGGGACAGGCAAGTGTAAGGCAACAGTGCTAACCACTGCACCGCTCCTGAAAATCATGAACCATTTTAAATGTTGAAGTATTTTTGAAATATTTATTAAATTTAAATATTTATTAAATCAAAACATTGAGCAGTATACATGATATAGCGACTCATTAATGAATAAGCAATATAATAAGATTCAATTTTGCTTTCACTATTTAAAGCGCCAGAACAACGCATTTGAAAAAATCAACAGCTATATCTCTTACCAGAAATCAGTAACAGGTTAAGAAAATCCACAGACTTCGTCGCGAGCAGTTTAATATACGATCTATTTCCTTCTACCCAACTCCACACAGCAATAATATCACTGCGCAGCAGATATCGCCAGGGAGCTCGTGCTTGTGTCTAATGCGCAGAGATAGGAGTAGTGTACTTCGATAGAAGCACGACATTTCTACGGCTGATATTTCCAAACCTGAACAACTCCCAGCACAACTTTGATGGATAGATAGCATTAAGGCCCCTCTAAAATATCTTTTTATAGTTTTGGGGTGAACCTCCCATTTAAACGAAGTACATCGTGGTGCTCATGAATTTGAAAGCCTAGATGCCTCATCTCGCTTTTCCACAACGTGTCAGCAGCGCCACCATCTTGGAGCGGTAATTAGGCATAAACAAGCAACATGTCAGGGTGTAGATGGAAAGATCTTTTGGCCATAACTTCTTTACTAATTAACGCATTTATATCTTACAATTATGTAGAATAAATAAAAAAGCCCACCACTCCCAATTTATGTAGTACTCCTGATAGTACTCTCAACGAAAACTAATCATGCTAGTATCCCGTCAGTGTCACAGGCTAGTAAACATTTTATGTATTTTATTTGACCGTACCGCAGATTTTTTTACCTGTGAAATGTGGTTCCCTGTTTTCTAGTTTTAACATTCCTCATGTTGTTGCAGTTTCGAAAATAGTCGGTTCACTAAGAGATATCAGTCTTCTATTTCACAATTGCCGCGCCAATATGGCGTATCGCCCAACGAGGCATCCAGGCTTTCAAATCTATGGCGATGCTGCCTACGCTACTACCCGTCACATGACACAGGAGCTACCGAATACCCGCCAATCGGGAGCCGGCTAGATCAACCACGCCCACCCGTCACATAGAGAAGAGTGAGGCGAAAGAAGCCAATCAGTTTAAAAATGTCACCATTAACGCGGTATTTAGTAGTCCGGAGATATTTTACTTTAAGCAAGGCACAAAATAAATTTGTAGTATTTGTAATAAAATTTGAAGATTAGCCATCCCCGAGGAGCTGACAGGAAAGTCAGGTACAGATATAGTCCTCATTAACCAGCTAGTCGGTTACTAAACGTCGCCAAATAAGGTTGCCTTTTTCTATGATGTTTTTTTTCAGTTAAATTGACATTAAACAAAGTAATCTGAGACCTGAGATATAACATTGGCAACTATGGTCATTTTTTACAATCATGGATATTTTAACATTGAGGACGTGTGTCTCATGTCATTTTCACATAGCGGGAGTTTAATTGTTTTTATCTATGTCTGTGTGTCAACATATATCTATTTCGTTATGTCACTCAAATGTATGATTAGTATCGACATTTCGGTAGACTACTATGTTGTAATAAAACTGTATGGTCCTCTGGGAGTTGGGCAGTAGAAAGGAAATGTAAAGTATCAATAAGAAATACTATTAATGAAGTAGCCGCCCTATCCTTTTACTTTGTATGGAGTGTGCATACAAGACACAACTAATGCAGTTGTACTGTTATGTATATAATTTAAAAGGTATACTTGCCAGCAAAAGATTGAGTTAATAAAATTAAATGAAAAGTATTAAGACCCCTTGTCATTCATAGTATTATATACTTCTTAATTTTACAAAGACTTTTTTCCTATCATATTTTTAAGTTTTTGAAGTTGATAATCTGGAAAACTGCTGCCTGGGATCAACTATCCATTCTTGACTCTTGGAATAGGAATTGAAGTTGAATAAAACAGCCTTACAGCACCCTCTTGTGACATACAGTAATATGGAAAACAGAACAATTACTAACAGAACGCAACATCCCCCCTTTACTTATGTATTCTTCTTCCTGCAGCAGCACTGTATTCTATAAAAGACACACCTTACCTGTAACATTTCTTCCTTTAAGGTCACTACACCCCAGACAAAACAATAACGTAAGTTCAACAAAACACATTCTGCTTGTGCCTTCCTGTAAGTTCACAACCTTTTCACTATGAACTGCCTGTTTTGCTTCCAACAAAAATCAATTACAATTAGAAATGTTCCATTCACTGAGGACCACAGTAAGAGGATCTATGAACAACTGTTATATATTTTACACTGAATCTCTCTTTTCCTTTAAGGTATCTCTTTCTAACCAGAAAATCACGGTCAGAACATGCATTTCATTTCTTTGTTTAATTCTGTGAAGTTCCATAGTCCTTGAGCTGATGATGGTTTGTGTGCCCTGGCTGCACAGCTTCCAGTTCCTTAGGCCATTCCAAGCTCAACTGTTCTTAAAGGACCAGTCTTTGGCAGGGCTGGAAATTTGGGAAGTCCACTGGGTACTGAGGCCAAATGGGCAGCATGCCATGCTTTCCCGTCAGCCAGGATGGGTCTCGATGGGTGCAGAGAATTTCTAATGCCATTTTTGCACATGCGATGGTTTCCACAGCCGCACTCTGTGCCCTTCTCTGAATGAGGGAGTGCGAGCTCCCTGTCTTGCATCACAGTCCTGTTTCATGCGAGATTGGCAAAGAGACACCCAGCAATGCACTTTATTATCATGTCACTTAATTATCACTTATGCCCCTTCAGTATCAGGCCAAGTACAAACACTACACAAGCAGAGTATTCTGTGGGGAAAGATTAATGTCCTCAACTGCTGAGAGCAGCGTGCTGGTGATGCTCTGTGCTCATTACATCTGTGAGCTCATTACTCTCTGTAGTGCTTTTCAATGCTGCATTGAGCAGTTGCCAGGATGTTATGCTGCCTCTGAGGATAACTGTTTGTTTTGAAGTAGAATAATTCAGAATAATTCAGAAGATGGATACAGATTTTCTCTTATTAAACAAGACACTGGCTCACTCATAATTGTCCAATAAGAGATAAGGAGCATTACTATTGAACAATCATGACTTCTAGCTTAAGTTAACTCCGCTAACTGAGAAATCCTGCTTAGTGGAACACCTCCCAGGTCAGAAGAGAACAACTACAACAACCAAGAGTCACTACCTGGCTTCTGGTTATTGTGCATTAGCTCACAGCTCAGACTGGGAGTCATTTCATAATGAATCGACTCCTCAAGTCCAAGCCTTGCAGTGGACTGCAAAGCATCCAGGGACACTGCGCAGCACGTTAAAAGATAGCTCTTATGGAGTGACCACTAAACGTAAAAGTGGAAAAATAAATCATTTTAAAAATGTTAAATGAATAGTTAAGGAAGATGTGGCATTTGATTATGTCCATGCATTTTATAATCTATTCAGTACAGGATCATAGGGGAGTCACAATAGGACATACTGTAAGGAAGGGGAATATTCTGCCAAGAAGGTCAGTGCATCATAGGACTCACTGACAGACACAGACACACACAGGCACAAGGAAACAAGCAGCAGAACATGCATATTACATGCAGAGCCAACAAGCCTGTAGGACCTAAGAACAAACTTAGATTTGGGTTTAAAGTGTTCTATCTGGGATTTTCTTGCTGTTGGTACTACAGCCAGACACACAACAGTCTGTAGTCATGATCCTCGTTCCCCAGTAAAATACAATTATTTTCTTTCATGCGTACTTTGACAAAGACATCAGCTTAATACAATGCACAAGGCTCACAAGTTGAAACTTCAAGAATAGGCACAGACCATGACATCACCTTAAAACCAGCTTGGAAGGTGATGAAACTGTAACCTGGCTGTCTTCATCGCCTGATTTAATCCCCATCGTTAACTATGGGGCCTTAATGTAGCATAAGATTAACCACGATCACAAACATTACACTTCTCAGAGCGGCGTCTAGGAGGTTGTCCTAGTTGCTTGTGTGTGTGTGTGTGTGTGTGTGTGTGTGTGTGCGTGTGTGAAGTGATACCAGGCTCATGATGGTCATTGACAAGAAAGGGCATTAAACTTGGCAAAAGGGACCGCAAAGAATGGCAGATTGTTATTCTTTATATAAATTCAATAACTAACTAAGTCTTCTTTTATTATTGCTTCTCTTAAAAGAAAAGAGAGAAAAATCCATCAGTTTCTTTTGTTTTCGTTTGTAACTAATTTTCTCTAAAAAAGAATTTACTTTTAGCAAGACAAAACTTCTGAATTCATTTTCTCAGTCTGTCAGTTTGCACGCACACACACACACACACACACACACACACACGCACAAACACACACACACATACACACACACACACACACACACACAGTCAAATGCATTCATAAATGTATATATATAGTCAGGAGTGGTACTTTCACCACGATATGTCACCCATGTGCACTGTCTTCGAGTAGTGAACCAGTTTTCAATACAATGGTTAAAAAGGCTGTTACGATCCTCAGTCTAGGGTTGAGGACCGCCAGAAAGGTAAAGGGAAAGGAGAGGGGAAAACGAGAGAACCAGGGTATGGGAAAAGGGAACACGGGACACAAAGGGATCTATTTTTGTATTTTTTTAATGTTTATTCACAAAGACTTTCATACACAATAGGGCAACAGACTTCGGGAGTGACACCGGCAAAACAATAAACAAAACACCACTAACGAACACGTCCCAAACTAAGCTAACTCTAAACGAAAAGAAAATGACACAGACTAATCCTAACTCCCTAACCAAAACACAGAATAAGCAACACGTACGCAAAACAAAACAGCAGTCACTCCCTACGTACTTAACAGAAACCAACATACAGAACACCAAAGCCGAAACACAGTATCCGAGGGGCGAAGCAAGAGAGGAGTCAGGAGGAAGGCAATAGATCACAAACCAGAAAGCAGTCAAAACCAAAGGCAAAGGTACAGAGGGATAAGGAAAGAGACGAAAACCGGAAAACCAAAAACTGTCATACACGATCAATCAAAAGAACACAAGCAAACCAATACCGCAAAAACCAACTATGAGCAGAGCTGCCGCTACTCTCCCGCCACGGCCTTTTAAATCATAAATGCGGAAGTAGCGTATAGCTCGGGGCGTGGCCAGGTCCGGGAGGCGGAGACGAAGGCAGCCGGACAACGATCAGGACAATCCCCCCCCAAACCTTACGGCACGTAACAAGGCTCAAACCTTCAGTGCCTCGTTGTGCCATCTCTACCAGTGTTTTTTTCAACAGGGAAAATACAACTTGTATGCTGGCCTTAGAAGCACAACTTCAAAGAATAGCTGCCATGCTTCTGTCTAGCATGGCAGAGGGAGTAAAATGGTATGGGACTGCATTGGTGCTGGTAAGGTGGGTGATTTACACAGAGTACAAGGTGCAATGAACCAGCAAGGTTACCGCTCTGTTTTACAACTCATGCCACCCCCTGTGGTCAGCACTTCTATCAAGCAGCAAGGCTGATTCAAAGCACACTGGTGAAAGATGAGGAATCCAGAGAACTGTCCTGCTTGACTGGCCTACAGAATCATCACATCTCCAGCCTATCAAGCTCATGTGAGACCAGCTTCACCATGAGGTCAGAGAAAATACCAAGCCAGTCCCACCTCTGGGAATAGCAGGATTGAAATTTCCCCTAATATTGTCATATACGGACAGCTCTAATGGCAAAGGACTGCAAAGCTGTAATTGCTGCAAATATAGTTTTCATACAGTTTGATTAATTGAAAATGAAGATGAAACTTATTGCAATATTTATTATATCACAAAGCAGAAGGCAGCAGGGAAAAGTAAAAAAAGAATCACCCCAGATGGGACTTAAAACCACGATATCCAGCTCAGAAAGTCAGGGCCGTGGGCGTTTGGCCAGTGGGGCAACCGGCAGACCTGAGCTTACGACCAGGACACTTGACTCACAATGGAAGCTCAGCAAATTATAAGCAAGCCTGCAAAAGTGACATGAATGGATCTGTGTAATTTATGGTAAAATGCATCTTGGGGCTGAGACATTAACACTCACAGTCCATGAGAAGATGACATCCATCACTGGATCTCAGTCAAATGCGCTCATCGAATTTCCGCTATGCCTTTGGCATTTAATGTTTGTACTTAGCTGAAGAGCTAACTGCAAACATTACTTGAATGGGAAATAAAAAAAAAAAACATTTGCATTACAGCAATACGTCACACATGACTATGTAAGGGAATAGATGAAACCCTGAAATGCCGAACCTGAACAAGGTTTTCTGGATTACATTCATAATCCTTTGGATCATCGACGACTGTTCAGCAATAAAACCAATAGGTAATGGACACAATCCACTCACCTACAGTAGAGGGGAGCTTCTCCAACTGCAGTCGGCTATCACCTCAAGGCCGGCAGTTGCTCTTCCTCTGGAGTTTCGCCTGAGTAAAAGAGGTAGGTGAGGAGGTGTACGCTCCAAGCTGAGGAGGAGACCCTTCAGACCACCGCTACTGCCCATCATACTGGCCAATGTATGTTCACTCCAGAATAAAATGGACTTATTGCATGCCAATTGTCGGGTGGAGCGGTATCACCTATGTTATTGTCCTGACTGAAACCTGGCTTGATGACACCATCTCTGAGGTTAGTCTCTCTAATTTTATGATCTGGCGGACTGACAGGATGTCTCAGTCAGGTAATAAGTGGGGTGGTAGGGTCGGCATATTTGTCAACGAGCGGTGGTACACGAATATTAAAGTACACCGCATTGTTTTGGACACCTGACATGGAGATGCTGATTCTATCTGTACGCCCCTTCTACCTTCCGTGGGAATTCCCTACTGTAGTAATTAGCTGTGTCTACATTCCACCAAGCGCCAACACCAAGGCAGCGGCGGAGCTAGTGTGTGAGGACGCCAGCTCCATGACGGCAAGATATCGCGACGCCCCGGAGTTTACTGCGAGTGATTTTAACAACTGTAATGTCAACGCTGTTTTGCCATCTTTTTATCAGTATGTGGATCTTCCCACTAGGAAGCTTAATACTCTGGACTTATGTTACAGTAACATCTCTGACGCCTTCATCGCGTGTGTACATCCTCCACTTGGCCACTCTGACCACAATGTTGTCTTCCTGCTACCTCACTGCAAACCAGAACTGAAGCGCATTAAACCGCATGTGCACCTGGCCACCCTCTGGTCGGAGGAGGCAATTGAACGACTATAAGGTTCACTTGCATGTACAGATTGGGACATTTTCCAGGGTGATCAAAACCATAAAGTTTCTGTAATTACAGACTACATCAAGTTTTGTATATATTCCACTATTCCCACCAGAACTGTCTGGGGATATCCTACCTACAGACCCAGTATCACTTCCCATGTTAAGCACAGCTTGAAGGAAAAACACAAAGCATTTCTATGCAAGGACTGGTCTTCTGTCCAGTCACTCAGTAGACAAGTAAAGAATGAGATAATCAATGCCAAACTCAAATATAAGAATAGACTGGAGCAAGAGTTCAGTACAATGAACACCAAACAGGCCTTTTGGTTACTCACTGGTCAAATACCCTACTATGACCTTCATCCCATAGGCACTGATCTTACAACTTTTGCTGACTCCTTAAACTCCTTCTATACAATGTTCGATAACTAGGAGTACTCTGCTATCTGTGAGGAGCTGCTCAATGGCTTTCCCTCTGACGATCCTACAAACCCTCCCTTTACTGTAGAGGACATGAGGCAGCAGCTAAGCAGATGCAAAGCTGGCCAGGCCGCCGGGCCTGATCGTGTACCAGCTAAAGTTTTGAAGCTATTCGCCACAGAACAAACTCCCATCCTTCATTCCATCTTCTGAAACTCATATAGATTGGTGACCATTCCTACAATTTGGAAAACTTCTACCATCGTCCCGGGTGCTAAGAAACCTCGTCCCTCTGAGCTAAATCATTACCGGCCAGTAGCACTCACATCGATAATAATGAAATGCCTAAAGAAAATTATACTCCATATCATCCAGCCAGCTGTCAGACCGCAGCTGGACTCATACCAGTTTGCCTCCTGGGTGAAGAGCGGAACAGAGGGTACTGTAGTATGTCTCCTCCACTCCCTTCTCCAACACCTTGAATCTCCGGGCACCTTCGCTACTGTCCTCTTCATTAACTCCAGTTAAGCTTTTAATATCATTCAATGGCACCAGATGATCAAGAAGCTTCTTCAATTGAACATATCCCCATCTCTCATCCGTTGGGTCCATAATTTCCTCAGCAATAGACCACAGATTGTAAGGATAGGCACAGCCAGATCAGCAACTGTGATCAACAACACTGGACCCCCTCAAGGGTGTGTCCTCAGCCCCTTCCTCTTTACACTCTATACCAATGACTGCATTATTTTTCTAACTTTTTCAGTGTAAGATGAAGTTACTTCAGAAAATGTACATTTTTTCTAACCCTTTTCACAAATATTTACAAGGGCTGCCAATAATTGTGGAGGGCGCTGTAGCTTCTCTAGCTATATTTTTATCAGTGAGCTCCCTTGCCTGCAAGTTCTCTTTTACATATTCTGCAGCACCACCTCCCTTCCTGCTTATCTGCTCCCTACTATGTAAATGATTCTCACTGACTGAACAACATTGAAATAATTGCTGTAATCATGTTACAGTTTACTATGAAATGTTTCTGTGCAACAGGTCAGCAAAAGAAATGGGTGTGCAGAGGCCTAACAGTGAGGATACGTAAAGACCACCATCCTCAGCCTCAGCAAGTGGTCCATCAACGTCAAGCGGATGACAGTGAACAGCAAACCCCAGTTCTGCCAACCATAGTTACCCCATCAGCTTGGAGGGAATCTGTGGCTGAGGGGATGAGGAAATCCACGGGGCGGAAGGACCCATTCTCTGTGCCTGAGTACGAGATCCACCACTGGTCCGGAGTGAGATACTGGTCACGAGAGGCAAAGAAGACATCTGTAAATGAAAAATCCATTCTGGACCTTTGTAATGCCCTGCAGTCGTTTACTCTCTCTTGAGGGGGAACATTATAGATTTCTAAGGCTAACAAGATGTCCAACACCCAGAACTGTATTTAAACCTTTAAAATTATAAAATAAATTCAGTCTGATATTGTGTCAGCCAAATAGTGTCATCAATATGCATCATAAATAAAACACATAGCTTATGGTGGACCTAAATTTTCCAAACAAACCAGAAATCATGTCAGTGCACTTTGTACTGAATTGCTCAGGTATAGTGATGTATGCAGGGTTTCATCTATTCCCTTACATAGTCATGTGTGATGTATTGCTGTAATGCAAATGTTTTTTTTTTTTTAAACTCCCCATTCATTTGTGTTCCTGCCACTCTATAGCTAAGTACAAACATTAAATGCCAAAGGCATAGCGGAAACTCGATGAGCGCATTTGAGTGAGATCCAGTGATGGATGTCATCTTCTCATGGACTGTGAGTGTTAATGTCTCGGCCCCAAGATGCATTTTACCATAGATTACACAATTCCATTCATGTCACTTTTGCAGGCTTGCTTATAATTTGCTGAGCTTCCATTGTGAGTCAAGTGTCCCGGTCATAAGCTCAGGTCTGCCGGTTGCCCCACTGGCCAAACGCCCACGGCCCTGACTTTCTGAGCTGGATATCGTGGTTTTAAGTCCCATCTGGGGTGATTCTTTTTTTACTTTTCCCTGCTGCCTTCTGCTTTGTGATATAATAAATATTGCAATAAGTTTCATCTTCATTTTCAATTAATCAAACTGTATGAAAACTATATTTGCAGCAATTACAGCTTTGCAGTCCTTTGCCATTAGAGCTGTCCGTTTATGACAATATTAGGGGAAATTTCAATCCTGCTATTCCCAGAGGTGGGACTGGCTTGGTATTTTCTCTGACCTCACGGTGAAGCTGGTCTCACATGAGCTTGATAGGCTGGAGATGTGATGATTCTGTAGACCAGTCAAGCAGGACAGTTCTCTGGATTCCTCATCTTTCACCAGTGTGCTTTGAATCAGCCTTGCTGCTTGATAGAAGTGCTGACCACAGGGGGTGGCATGAGTTGTAAAACAGAGCGGTAACCTTGCTGGTTCATTGCACCTTGTACTCTGGTTCACTACTTGAAGACACAGTGCACATGGGTGACATATCGTGGTGAAAGTATCACTCCTGACTATATATATACATTTATGAATGCATTTGACTGTGTGTGTGTGTGTGTGTGTGTGTGCAAAGTGACAGACTGAGAAAATGAATTCAGAAGTTTTGTCTTGCTAATAGTAAATTCATTTTTAGAGAAAATTAGTCACAAACGAAAACAAAAGAAACTGATGGATTTTTCTCTCTTTCCTATCAATAGAAACAATAATAAAAGCAGACTTAGTTATTGAATTTATATAAAGAATAACAAACTATCTGCCATTCTTTACGGTCCCCTTTGCCAAGTTTAATGCCCTATCTTGTCAATGACCATCATGAGCCTGCAAGTATATAAGAGTCTAACAGGTCGAGATGCTGTTCAGCCAAATGGCTGCTTCAATATTAGTTTAAATACTAGAACTCATGGCCATAGGTGGAAATTAATGGGAGAACATTTTAAACTGAACTTGAGAAAACACTTTTACACAGCGTGTAGTTAGAGTATGGAACAGTCTTCCTGTTCATGTAGTGCAAGCTAAACCCCTGGGTTCCTTTAAATCAGAGCTAGATAAGATTTAAAAAATTCTGAACTATTAGTCAAGTTCTCCCCAAACGTGCTTGATGAGCTGAATGGCCTCCTCTCGTTTGTAAATTTCTTATGCTCTTATTATTTTTCAGTCCAAACTTGGTACCTATTTGGAATAATAGATATATTACCCACCGAAATCAGTCCCCGTACCATGAACGTTGGGTAGAGAAAAACATCTGGTCAGCTTTGCATCTATTGGACATCACAGGAAATGTTCTGTTTTTTGAAAACTTTTGTTTAAAACATAATAGTTTATTAAAAAAGAATTTGATATTGTTCTAAAAGCTATTCCAGCTGCACATTTAATGTTGGTCAGGAACCTTTTAAACAATTCTCCCCTTGACCTATTTCATAGGCTCCCTCCTCTCCAATACAATGGTATTATTTTTAAGGAGGGTAAATTCCTAAATAAAATTATTAGACATAATATTATTAGACATTACTTATGAACTATTTTGTCACCTTTCCAATAAAAGTTCAAATTAACCAGTAAACACATTTGCACTAAATATATTTATTATCTAATACCCCTCAAAGTCAGAGTTACACTTTAAAGTATTCAATGCTATATATCCCTGTAATGAATTTCTTCATGCTAAGTTTAACTTTGATAATAATATTTGCACCTTTTAAAATAATGACATAGAAACTTTGGACCACTTGTTCTTCTCTTGTTGCTTCTCAACAAGTACAAAATTTCATTTCTTGACTTCCTTTACTTGTAATGATATTATCTTTGGTGTTGTCCTAAATGATGATACGCTTTATCTTTTACTCAATAAAATTATATTGTTGGGAAAATCTATATTCATAAAACAAGATTCGTCATCATGGCTTATAAATGCTTATTATAGTTCATCATTGTTTGTTTCAGTAACGATAACATAAACAGGGGTAGGCACCAGGAGAACATCATTGGCTCTTGCATCGATTACTTTTCCTGTAACACCCTTTAGATTGTTTCCCTGAAGGGCAGCAAACCGACAATTTCGGTGTGATTGAGCTGATCACGTGTGCATAGGGAGGGAATGCGGACCACATGACCTTCCCGGCGAGCTCAGCACATCCAGCATCGCTTCGCAAATACAATCAAAATGTTTTATCTTTATTCACACTTTCTATCTTTATTCATTATCTCTACGATCTCACTGCTGGACGAATGCCTGGCATTCAGAGCATTCTTTATTAGCCATTTGCCTTTGGATGCAGTTTATTAGCATGCCCCAAAGCGTCCAGGCATCAGTAATTGCTTCCCACGTTACTCCGGTCCTGGGGTCTTCTGTAACTGCCCTTTGGGATTACATATATTCAGCATATGCTTTTGTCCGAAGTGAGGAGAGTTTGGGGTCAGAGCACTTGGGTCTAAGGGACTTGCTCAAGGGCTTAACAATGTTACGATTACTCTGCCATGGGAGTTGAACCAACAACCAAACTGGCAGAGATGGCCAACCTGCTGAGCTCCACACCCGCTGACGATCTCCTTTTCCTGTCTGCTGCAGTCTCCATGGACCTGAGTCCAGAGAAGCACTCTGAACTTGAGGAAAGGAGCCCTTCTGCTGGAGATCCAGAGGCTGCGGGAGGCGCTGAGAGAGGCCCTCATGGAAGTGGAGGGCCTTGAATCCAGCACCAAACGCAGCCAAATCTTAGAAAAGAATAGGCATGTCGCCATGGGAAGAAAGAAATGCAACATGGACCCTAAGAAGGGTATCCTGTTCATGGTACAAAACAATCTTCTCCGGCACACGTCTGAGGACATCGCCCAGCTCCTATACAAGGGAGAGGGGCTGAACAAAACAGCCATTGGGGATTACCTGGGTGAGAGAGACAACTTCAATATCCAAGTCCTCCAAACATTTCTTGGGCTTCATGAATTCGCAGGGTTCAACCTGGTACAGGCTCTCAGGCAGTTCCTCTGGAGTTTCCGTCTGCCAGGAGAAGCACAAAAGATTGACAGGATGATGGAGGCCTTTGCACAGAGGTACTGTCAATGTAATCCTGGAGTCTTCCAGAACATTGACACCTGCTATGTACTTTCATTTTCCATAATCATGCTAAACACTAGCCTTCATAATCCAAATGTGAGAGACAAGCCCAGTGTGGACAGGTTCATCTCCATGAATCGAGGAATCAATGATGGAGGCAACCTGCCAGATGAACTCCTCCGAAATCTTTATAAGAGCATAAAGAATGAGCCATTCAAGATTCCTGAAGACAATGGGAACAATGCCTTCTTCAACCCTGACAGAGAGGGTTGGTTCTTCAAACTGGGAGGAGGACGGGTGAAAACATGGAAAAGGCGGTGGTTCATCCTGATGGACAACTGCCTTTACTACTTTAAACATACTACGGATAAGAAACCCAGGGTGATCATTCCGCTGGAGAATCTGAGCATCCGTGAGGTGAAGGATCTCAGGAAGCCTAACTGCTTTGAACTGTACATCCCTAACAACAGCAGACAGCTGATGAAAGCCTGCAAAACGGAGGCGGACGGCCGCCTGGTAGAGGGCAATCATGTGGTGTACCGCATCTCGGCGCCAACCCCTGAGGAGACGGACAAGTGGATACAGAGCATCACTGCTGCTGTGAGCACTGACCCTTTTTATGAGATGCTGGCAGTAAGAAAAAAACGGCTGAATAAATAAATAACGATAAAGACTGTGTGAATATGGTTGGATGTGCTATTGCAGAAAGTATTTATTTCAGAACAAGGAACTTTGCACAAAGTAATGTTTAACCTTAAGGTAGCATGACCGAATTCCAGGTTTTGTTTTGATGCGACTTATTGTTCACTACAGATTTTATCATCGAAATGCCCTGTCCTTTTTTTGTATAAATGTGAAATTAAATGTTATTTGCACTGTATTGCTGATCTTTATGTCAGAGTACCTTTTTTCTGAGAATCCACACTGCTGTAAATTTGCATTAACATGATTAGGATTGGGATGGAAAAATTATTTTCCATCTTAACCCATATTCTAAGCATATTGATTTCTGTTTTTTTTTACTTTTTTTTTTTTTATTTTACTTTTACAGCAGTATGATTTAAGACACTAACAGCAATTCATTTTTCAACCAGTAATTGTTAATGTGATAGGAATTGCATTCAACAGCAAATGCGTTCAACTTAACCAAATGTATAAATCTTACATATTCTGATGATTTGACATTCCCCCGACGTCTGTGTGATGTATTTCAGCAACAACACGCAGTTAATGAGATCACTATGCGGAATTTAGCCGACTGTTATTTTACTGATTAGGATATATCACCCAAGATTGGGGTATACTATATATCAAGGGTCAGCAACCTTTTTGAAACTGAGAGCTACTTCACGGGTACTGAGCCATACAAAGGCTACCAGAACAGACTTTACCTAAACTTATCTAAACTTCACGTAGAATAAACACGTTTTAAATGCTTTTTTGGATATTGTCATTTTCAAATCTATATAAATACAAATGTGATTAAAGAAGAATAGCAACAAGATAAAATGAAATTTTAGTCGCTGCCCACTGGTGAGTTGTGGTATTTTTAGAACAGGTCCGTGGACAACTCATGTGGTCCTTGGGGGCATCCTGGTGCCAGTGGGCACCATGTTGGTGACCCCTGTTCTAAATGGTATGTAGGGTTTGCAAACTACACCAACGCTTCTGATGTAGCTACATTTAGGCTTATAGTGGAATAATATAGTGGAAGATTCCTTGCGTGAGTGTCTGAGAGCGTGAAAGTCATGCCAGATGCATGGTAGTCGGCAGCCCTGCTTTCCGTGTGCATCTGTCTCTTACTTTAGGTGGCTAGAGATCCAGCATTACTCAGGATTAGGAGCCACTTGCACTGATAATAATTAGTTTCTTTTTCCCCTTGCAGTCTGCTGCTGTATAACATTATGAAATCAGCCCAAAAATCCGCAACCCATGACCTCCTAATATTTACCCGAAACTATGTTTTCAAAATAGCACAATTGGGCATGAACACCGCGGACCTGGAAACTCTGCTGAGCATTGAGAATCAGCGTGCAAAGGCTCTTAATTTGGATATGTTTGTGAAATGTTCTGCTGCACAGCACAACAAAGAAAAACAACTGGTCAGTGATAATGAAAAGTACAATCAGCATTGTTTTAACCATGAGAGTCCAAATGCTTAGATAAATTGTCACTTTTTCAGTGTAAGTATGCTCCTGAGCGCCACGATTCTGAATGATTGTCGGTTTCTCATTGAACCTCCATGCCACTCTGTTAAAATCTCTTGCCACCCCATGTAAAATTTTCTAGATCCACCACTGTGCCAGAGCTAAGACTTAAGAATCTTGAGTATTATTTCAACATAAACTTTGCTTGGGTGCTTCATATTTTTAATTAAATATAAATTATGGCAACGTGCAAAACTATTAAGCAAAATGCAACATATTTGTTTTTCATTTACATAATTATATATGTTGATTATGATTCTTTTTAGTTCCACAGTACATGCAGATACTAAAATTCAAGCATGCACTCTTAGGTTAATTGCTATCAGTTTATATAAAGATTTATAGAAATTTCAGTCAGAGACTAGCTTCTGATATAGAAAGAATGTTTACATTTTTTTGGCCGTGGAATAGTTTTTCAGTGCTGCATGTAGTTTCTCTTTATTGTTTGAATAGGGCACACTTACACATCAACAAGTGCAGTGGCAGTTGTGATGTTCTCGCATATGAGAAAATACAAGGACAACTTTTATTAAAGAAAACGAAAGGCTTTACTCTCCATACTCCAGTGAATTGCATGCATAGGCCTACTGCCGCATCTCACTTTGCCAACTTCCGCTTCCGTGCGGCTCAGGAGGATCTGGCTGCAGAACACTGGAAAGGGGTCCACAGCTCAAGGGGACCACCAGAGGACAGATGGAGTGGAACCGGGAACCAAGGGATTTGCCAGTGACTGGCACTCACTGTTGTTTTCGACTACAATAAAAACAGCTGTACTGGCTGAATAATAAGCATACAAAAGGAAAAAAAGACATGGATAGGAATAAAAAAGTAATTAAAAATAGAAAAACAACTGAAGAGTCATTCACACTGAACACGCGTCTCTGCTCTCAGGACGACGATCCTGCCAACTGCGCCAGACTGCGACAGACCGAACTACAAAACTGTAGACTCAGTGGACAGCTGACTACGCCACCCTAGGAATTTCATCCAGCTTTCCATTGAGACTACAGTTTTGCAGTCTGTTCTGCCAAACAATGTATTAAAAAGTGCAGTGTTATACATGACACTGTAATTAGTTCAATTCAAGAGATGTACTATCAAGTAATAATAGTGTGATTATCATAATCACACAAATATATGAATTCCTCTGATACTGAATTAAACAACCCTTTATGCTGTCCCTTATGTGAATTAGTAAACATTTCCACACCTCTTTCACCATAGACAACCATTCTCTCCATAGTCATATGCAATTCCAATTCCCCCTTTTATTTATTTTATGGCAGACAGACAGCAGTGTATTATTATATTATAATTATATTATATTTATTATAATTATATAATTATATTATATTATAATTATTATATATATCATTATATTAGGGTGCCCCTCGCAGAAGGTAAATTTAATCTTATTTAATTACATTTTCTATATAGCGTCAGATGACAGCAGACGTCATTTACTGTAAGGTTACCTTTACTATATAAGATATAACAGCTCCCAAAGTTCTTCATCTGGTACAGAAAACATACGCCTGACAGATGTTGAAGTTTATTCCGTCTTTATTCTTCTAGACACCGTGAAAAACTATAAAATAAACATATTATTAAATTCCTGCATTACATTTAATCTTACAAGACATTCTAAAAGATCCATGATATTACCGCTAAACAGCGGCTCATACATCACCGCAATTCCACTTTTCAATACAAGACAACAAGTAAATACAATAAATATAAATTACCGTGTGCGCCTTCTGACCAAATGCTTAGGAGTTATTACAGATCCTGCCGTGACAAGCCGACAAACCACAAGTTGACTCCATGAATCTCCCAGCATGCATTTACTCCTAACCTATTCCGTCACCTGACCATGTATTCAAGGGTTAACACGGATCAATTAAATAGTCAGCAGAGGGCACTGGCATACATTTCACAGTATACATTCTATATTAAATCAAACCAGCAAAAGGTGATTATAAAATAACCGTCTTAGCGACAGTTACAGAGTGGCGTAGTCACCCTTTCGCTCCATAGCGCCCCCTACTCCTACTACGTTTATAATTATAATAATTGCCTCATGTGCAGTTACGCTGGTTAAATTACCTGGAAATGTTATTAACTGCACATTCTCCTAGAAACTAACAACGGTGCTCACTCAGGTATATTTATAATGGTCAGAAAGCTGATGTAAAGTCTGATATAGTGCTGAATGTGTTATTTTGTAGACAGTAATAGGTTTAATTAATTTTATATTCCATTACTGTAGAAAGCTATACTTGCTTACTTAAGGTATTTTGCGTTATTAATGTGTGATTTAAATGCAAATAGTTTTATTACAGTCAGCATTTATTCACAGTGAGTAGCTTGTCATCATGAAGAGGAAGTGTGACAATCGTGAGTTTTTGGGCAACCACAGAAAAGCAGGAAAGTAAGTACAGACAGTGAGATAATTAGTGCCAGTCAGATGATAGACATATACAGTATGTGAGTCAAAGGTTCTTCATATATTAATCATTCCCATTCAGGTAACAAATCCTGAGAGATCCATTCCTGAGCATCATGCCAAGAAGCACCACTTGTTTACTGATAACTGCTTTCATGTAAACTCTGCTGTGCTGAGAGTAAAGATGAAGAGGGAGAGACAGCAAGAGGCTGCTGACGGCAGAGAATGCAGGCGACATGGAGGGGAGTGAGAAAAGGAGCAAATATTGATGGTTAAGAGTGAATAATGACGTCACAGCAGCCTGATCCTGATGTTAGTTTAATATGCTTCTTAGTTTGGCCTGTGGTGTGTATTTCAGATACAGCATTTAATCAGGGAGACTGAGTGTGAGTCAATGACAGAGAGAGAGAGAGCAGACAGGCAGGTGAAGATGAAGGTGTATTAGGGAGGAGGGGGGAGGAGCTTGGACCTTCACCAAATCAGCCAAATGTAAATGTCACGTCTATCAAACAGGAGACCCTGCTTTCAGGAGAAATGGTTTAAAGATCACACTGGGCTCCCTTACAGCCCCCCCTCGTCTTAAGGGGGGTTCTTTGTTTCTACTGTGCAAAATAATTTGTAACACAAATGTCTAAACTGGCATGAAAGACACATTCAGCTCTTGTGAAGACTGGCATGTGAAACTGGAAAAGGCACTGTGGAAATTCAGTGCACATAAAGACAGGCAGTGCCACAGATTAGCACTGATGACATGGATTCAGAAGATCCATCCTGTTAATATTCAACCTTCAGATGAGCTGGAAAGAGCAGCAGCAAGTGAGGAAAAATCTTCTGAAGTTAAGTACTTGGCACGGCAAGGCCTGGCTTTTCGAGGTGTTGGTAAGGAGAGTGGGAATTTCAAGCAGCTTCTAATGCAAACAGCAGAGGGCGATGCAGAGCTGACCATGTGGCTGAAAGGTCACTTTGATTTCACCAGTGCTGTTTAACTGTAACACCTGTTCCTGGGTTGCCATCAGTCCTTGTTATTGGTTATGATTCTCACTGTCCTGCATTGTGTCTTGTTAGCTGTGTATTTAAGTGCCTGTTCTGCTTCTGTTCTTTGATGGTTCATTATAGCTGTATGTTGTATGTATGTATATAGTTCTCTAGTTGTGTTTATTCCATCATTTAGTTCATTCCTGGTCATTTGCTGTTTATTTTGGATCCATCCTGATCCTTTTGGTTTTGATGTGTGTGTTGTAAAAAACCCTATTTTTCCAGCCGTGTCATGCACTGCCGCAACCAGAAGAGGGCAGAAGATATGGCACAAAAACAAAGGAAGAAGCCTAACTTTAAAAAGGACAAAAAACATCAAGACTCATCCAGCATTGGGTGGTGGGTTAACGAATAACACAAACAATCAAAGAATAAGCAAACAAATGAGAGAAAAGATGCAGAGATGACTGAGAAGCAGGGGATGACTGGAGAAGAGATGACAGGAGCAGAAGACAGGAGGGATACAGGAAGAGCGGAGAAGACAGTATAACTGAAGAATGGGAGAAGAGGAGAGACTGCAGAGGAAGGAGAACATAGATGACTGGAGGGGAGGGAATATAGGAGCAACAGAGAGAAGGAGGAAGGGCTGCGGAGGAGAAGACAGGATAAGAGGGGAAAATGTGAGCAGAGAAGGACAAACACCCCCACTGCCCAGCAAAGTGCACTTGTAAGTAAACCACAATTTTAGCCTTGGGCTCAATATCTGGACTTGTCTCTGTGTAGCGATGCATAGAATCCCTGACACTGGTTATGACTGTACTGTATTAGTCCTAAACCTGCCATTATAGTGTAAGGAGAAAAGATTTTTTTTAAATAAATCATTTTACAAAAAGGTAGAGCGATGTAGCCCCCGGAGAAGTCCACCCCCCCCCCCCCCCCCCCCCAAAGCCCTGTTTGTTCCCTTCTAGCTACCAGATGAAACTCACAATGCACCCCAACGCCACCTAACTTCTCTTCCACATGATGCACCTTATTTACCCTCTGAATCCTGTCTATTATTGAGCGTTTTTCTATCCATTTGATTATAAGCTTATTACACTGTATGTACATTAGTCAGCCACATATGCTGTACGGCTTTGTTTTCCGGACAGTCTGGGCTACTCAGATGTGTCATAATTCGATTTGTAAATGCTGACAGTCTTGATATTATCCTTCTTATCAGGAAAAACTACTTCTGTATATAGATATTTCTCAATTTTTAGTCTCATCTAATATAAAAATTGGCAGGTAGTACAAATATAACCTTATAAATGCTGAGATTAGGGTATCTGCGATGCAGGAATGCAGGGGTTTCATTGGGGACCTTTCTATGGCTTAGTACTGTGAAGGAGTACATGGTTAGTGCCAGGCGCAAATGAATATCTTTGATTTTGCATCCATGTGGTAACTTGTTGAAGTTGTCTGATAGTCAGTAATACATGGTTTAATTATTATGATTGTTTATTTATTACTTTATAACATCTAAAAGAAACTGAAATAGGAAAGCTTATTTTAATTTATGGTCCACTGGATAAACACAGACATTACAGACGGTTTTAGAGTCTAATGCTGAATGTTTTTTGCGATCATTTTTCTGCCTGCATATGCTGTGATTGGTGCAGTGAAATTTGAGAATGTGTTTGTGGTCAGTATCATAGCCTCAGACAACAAACCAATGCTGTAGTGTGTCACTGTGTTTACATGTGAGAGGGGTTCCAGTTACATAATGAACTCGTTCTAATTGTTTTGACGGAGCTCAACAAACTTAAAAAATAAATGCTGGTTTTATCAAAAACTATGTCATATAGCTATATTCCAGATTTATTACAGCCAAACACATCTCGGAGCTCCGAGGAACCTCCTTCTCCCTACATTTCCCTCCTTCACACTCTTCCCTCAAATACTGTTACATTTGTCTTTTTTCCACACTCACACCCTATCTTGATCATACTCTGACTACATGGCATCCATATGCAGGGCAAACTATTTTACAGTCTTATCTAGTATAATAGGACATAAACATTGAATTTGATAGTTATCTTTTATTTACACATTAGAACACAACGCATGAACATGAAGGGATCGTTTGCATTTGCAACCAACACCTCCGCAAACCCCCCTGCGGAATACTGGCCGCGGACAGGGGTGGGAATCCCCAAGCTGGAAGACTGTACTGCGTCATGTTAACATTAGCTAGCTAGTTAGCATGGATACAGAGTGCACCGGGCTAAAACTATAAAGGACGTAAGGTGTGTGATATAGTAAAACACTTACTAACTGGTAATGCACGTTAGCATTACGTTAAATGACAACTTTACCAGTTACTTACCAGATACCAGATCTCCTATATGTTCGCCGAATGACAGCAGGCAGAAGGCGGCGCGTTTTTCAGAAATACACCGGAGTTAAACTTACGCCGCGTTATTTACCGGCACTTCTAACACCAACATTTGCAGCCGTTAACTCATATGTGGTAGTAACACTGAAATTACTTTCTCTGCGTCAAAATAAGGCAACACTGTGATTTTGATACTTTATCATTTATACTTAACTGTACCTTCCTCCCATTCCTCCGTCTCTGCTTATTAACATTTAGGAGAGTGTCAGATACAAATTAACAATTCAAAATTATCAAACAAAGACAGACACAACACTGAAAAGATGACAAAGACACAGTTTGAAAAGTAAATATGTTTTATTGCAAATATCTTATCTTAACATAGCCTACCTTATCATATGTTAACTTAACCCATCTTATATTTTAACTTAGCCTATCATCATATTTTAACTTAGCCTATCTTATCATATGTTAACTTAGCCTATCATATTTTATATAAGCCTATCTTGTCATATCTTAACTTAACCTATCTTATTATATTTTAACTTAGCCTATCTTATCATATAACTTAACCTATCTTATCTTATTATATTTCAACTTAGCTTATATTAATATATTTCGTCTTAGCCTATCTTATATTTTAACTCAGCATATCTTATCCTATCGTATCTCATAGCTACATTAACACTTAAACAGTATCTCTTTCCGTTGGGTCCCGCGGGATCCCAGTCCCAATGCAGGGCTCTAACACGGGTATTCTAAGAAAAAGAAAATAAACACTTTACTTAACTTTACTTAAAGCAGTCATATAACTGCATTATACATACCCAATGAATGCCTTATAAATCATTTATAAAAGTATAAAAAACACGGCTGTAAATACTTATACAAAGGCATAACACATTATAGCTATCTTGATAATGCATTATGAATGCTCTGATCTATATATACACAATAAATATCTTCATAATACATTATATCGGCCATTAATCCATAATAAACATGGCTATAATGTGTTATGCTTTTTTTTCTTCAATATTTATACCCATGTCTATAATATATTTATGGATGCATTACAGTGCATTGTGAAGGTGTCAATAATGCAGTTATATTACTGCTTTAAGTCATTTGTAAACCTGAATTCACAGCCTTATAATTACTGCCTCTTGCTAATTCTTCTGAAAGGCAGGGGACAGCAGAAGAAGCACCACTTCATCTTCTTCTTCTTCTTGTGGCTCTTCTCAGTATCATCTTCAGAAAGATCTTCGGCATTCACATGGAATGATACTTCTTCTTCACTGTAGATCTTCTCGGCAGCATCAGCATCTTCTTTTGTTTTATCTGTCTTCATCACTTCAGTCTCGTCCTCTTCCTCAGGTCCTTCTTCTGGTATAGTCAGTAGCTGTGATCTGTCTTCAGATGCCACCATACACTGAAACCTGACCAGTGTGGTAGCATCAGCATCTTCTGCCTGCTGGAATACCACATCAGCTTCTTCATTTTCCTCAGGTCCATCTTCCTGTAAAGTCTGCAGCCATATTCTGGCTACATATGCCGCCATGCACTGCCAACTGTCCACTGTGGCAGCATCAGTGTCTTCTGCTTCCTGAAGCTCCTCATCTGTTTCTTCATCTTCCTCAAGGTCTTCCTCCTGGATGGGTTCTAGCCAAGTTCTGCCTACTTGTGACACCACATATTCCACAGCATTCCCTGTACTTTTCCCTCCTCCTCCCTTAACCTCCTCCACATTCACTCCCACCTCACATACATTCTCCTCACCTCCATTTAGCATATCCATCATACTAATACCAGCCTCTGTCCCCTCCATCACAACCCTGGAGGCCTTCCCCTCAAATGTTCCCCACTCTGGTACCTCCACATATTCCTCACTACTCTGCCCCCTTACCTCACCCTCCCCCCGGCTTGTCCGGTCCTTCCTGACTTTCTTTTTTTTGTTAAGGTAGCAAGTTTTATAAATTTCCCAGTCTTCAGATGAAAGGCCGTAATTACTCTGAAGACTTTGAGATGAAATACTAGTGCTGGCTAGCAGTCCATCCTTTCCCACACTCTCCCCTCCCTTACCCAAATCAGTAGACCCCCCCAATCCCCCCTTAACCCCCCCAGCCTGGACAGTGGGGAGTGTCACTGGTGAGAAGTCCTCAACACCTTCTCCCCAGTTGATCACTTCATCCCACAGGTTCCAGGCTTCCCAGTGTTGGGTGTTGGTCCATCGATCAGCTCTCTCAATTCGCTCTCTGGGGAATAAATGAGAGATTAACCAGCACTTAAGAGAGATAATAAAATAAATAAAGAGCTGGAAATTCTTCAACCATACAGAAAATACAATTGTTATAATTATTATAATAAATAATTACAGGGTTCACATATATAAAAAAGAAAGAATAAAAGAAACAGCGAGCAAGATTGCAAAAAAAATCTACTGTAAAATGCACGATACTGTAAGTGCAATAGCATATTAAACAGTAATGTCACCAAATTATAACTAGAATCAAATACGAAACAACTGTGCTCCACATCAAATGAATACCCAGATGAATACTACCAAGAACTGAGTTAACACTAACCAAGCTAAGAATATTTGAAAGTGTTAATCCTGTGTAACAATGTAAATAGATGTAATAATAAACTTAGAAGCATCTAGCCTACTCCGAAAGTAATGCCCCAATTTTTTTTTAACAATTTACCTACCACCCTGTACAGTAGGGGGTCCCAACTTCCGGTCGGTGTTCCGGTACCGTCCGCGCGGAGTATTGCACCGGGCGGCAGACAACCGGGGGTAGAGGAGCCAGCCGTCCCGTTTATTAGGGGATCGCGCCGTTTTGGAAAGAAAGCTGCCCGTATTGATGTACGGAAATACGCCATTAGCCCCGCATGTCCGTATACACCGTCAATCTCCCGCCGCTCGGCGTGGGAACCCCCAAATTATACCGCCGTCTTACCCATCCGTGACACTTTTCTACGACGGAAACCGATCCGCGGACATCGAAAGGTTGGGAAGCCCTACTAAACTAGCATGTTTGAGATGAATTTACTAACCAAATAGTCTGTCATTATTTAAATATTAGCAACCACAGTAGCAATAAAAACCACTGCACTTTAAATGACGTTAAAAAATATGTAATATTAAAAAAAATGTAATGTTTTTTATTGTATTATAGACATTTACTATGTCATTATAGTATAAAAGGCTAAATAATCGAAGTAGCACAACATCAGTTGAAGAATTCAAAGACATTTTGGAGAGCTAACAAGCTACTCACCTCTGCGCCATTTTCACTCAGAGTTTGTTGTGCTTCAAACGGTAAAGTTTGTTTACGTTGTTTCTATGGAAACTGCTCTGACTCTCCGCTTGACCGTAATATAAAGGCATGTATGCAGTAATTTTCTGATTGCAGATTTGATCCCTATGCAGTAATTGACCACTGACCTCTTGGACCCTCTGGGCTGCCTTCACCTGCATTGAGGCAGCTGTTACGTTTGCTGTCATTACATTCAGCCCAAAATATCAAAGTACAGGATTTAAGATTTGAATTAGTAACAGGACCGTGGGAAACAAAACATATATGTTATTGATCCCTCGAAGAAAGTTTTCAATTTTCTCCTTCTTTCAGTTCTTAAATAACGTGTCAGTTCTTGCTCTGGTTGGTTGGGATTTACCATTTTAACATTGTAGCAGTTCCTAGGCAATACACAGACAAATTCTTTTTTTTAGGATGGAATTGTTATGCTGTAAACGATTACCTTCACGTTTCAACAAAGGTACTTGCTTTTGATATATAATTTTTTGTACATGTGTACTCTGGTCATACCCCTTGTACATATGGATTGCATGGAAGGACAGTCACTGCAGTCACCTATACTCTCCCTGTCTGCTTTTCTCATTTAAGTGTTGATACGGCAAAAGAAGATGGGCCTTTTGTAGAAATTTCCAGCCAGAGACTTGGTTCCTATATGAAGAGAATATTTTATTTTAATTCAGGCTAAGAAACTACAGAAAACCAGCTCTGCATGTGATCTCCCCTTTACTGCACAAGGAGGGCACACACATCAACAATTAGCAATGCAGCAAAATACAGATGAACAATTTCTCACAGTTTCAGAATAAATCAGATTTCTCTGTAATTCAGAGATTGTCTAAGACTTCTGCTAGATCATTTTCTGCACTTGAACCTAATTTCAAGATAAATGACACCTGGGTCTATTAAAAGAAGGTGATGCTGCCTGACCCACCAACCAAGGCTGGGAGGAAAGGGAGGAATACTAGTCAAAGGAAGGAAGAAAAGCAGCCCACCCTATCTCATGGTCATGGATAGAAAAGTCAGGGAGTGTTACGAAGAAGACACCACACTTAAGACCATTGGTTTTATGCACTGAATTACACCAGATAGAGTTTTTGCATTCTAGCTGTGTTACGTAACATTCCTCAGCCTTCATTTGTTTCCACAGAATGCAGGACATAATTTAGGGTGCCAAACAAGACAGCGGAACTGCAGTATAGCCAATTATTTGTTTCAGTAGTTTTATAACAACTCGAACATAAAATGTTTGTTTTTCTTAGATAAAAGTCCAGTTGAAACAGACTTTATTTTTAAAAGTTAGATTGGATTTAAGAGATGGAACATGTTGCTTGTGTTAATACTGCTTTGATTTTGAGGATGAAGTCTGAAGTGTAGGTGACTTGTAACAGGTTGTTATTTTACTTTTAATTTATAATTATGCAAGATTCTGTTTTCCTTCTTCTGTCTAACCTGATGGGTACAATATCCTTTAAACTTTCCCATGATGCTTTTGTCCTGCATCGCCCCTCCCTCTGTCTTTTCCCCTTTATAAGGGTCCCGACCTCATTTCCTCTTCCCTTTGGTGTATTGCACACGCGGGAAGAGGTGAGGATCTAGTGGCAGGGTCCCCCGAGTTAGTAAATCAATTGTATAATTATGACCCATATATTATATATTATATTTTATTTATTATTCATTATAAGCAGGGGATAGAAAACACGTCTATACATAAGTATATACATTGTTTTACTTTGTGCAGAGAGGGCCAGAGCATATGAATTTTACCCCTTTCCTTATTGTTCCCAACAGTTTCAATAAAATCCAGGAATATCCCTCCCATATAGTGGCTGACCACATATCATGTGAAAGACCCGGAGAGAGTGAGTGTATATATATATATATATGTATGATGTGCATGTGAGAGACACCATCGGAAGTCCGGTTCAGTTCCTCAGAGGCACTACTATGGAGGCGCTTACAGTAATAAACTTGCTGACCGCAAAAACTGGCACTATGATGGAAGTTATGCAGAAGTGCAGAGTAGATGGAATAATTTTTGTACCTCAATAAGATTGTATGCCTTTTGCCTGTGTCTCCAGCCAGTGCCGGGGGTGAAACGCGCCTGCAATTATCAGCGGGATAACATTATCGTTCTTTTTATTCTGTGGAAAATGAAAGACCGATTTGCTGGCCAGATTTATTTATGAATCATAAACATGTTGTGGGCTATATAAGTAAAGTCAGGGCTCTCAAGTCTTATGCATTGACTGTGAGACACTTGCATTTCAACCAGTTCACATGCTCACGCGCCGCACCTTATGTTTGTCAAGCTGAGAAGTAAGGGTTAGGGTTATAATTATCAATAAATAATGTACTTCCCTGTGAAACAATGATGCTGGATGTTTATTTGCATATCATGATATGGTGCAGCCTTTTAATAGGTTTCTGTTTTTCTGTTAATCCTTCATGGTGTTGAATAAGTCAGCAAGCATAAGTGTAAGGCTAGTGAGTGACTGGTGTTTTCGGGGGAGACTCCCTAGAGCTGGAGAGAAATACCTTAAGGCACGGGATGAAAAATCCCAAATCTTCCAGGAAAAATGTCAGCATTATATGTATTTGCCACACAGAACAGAACAAACGCCTACCATAGTCACCATACTACTCAGAACGCTTGGCAGCCACCAAATCAAACATAGGAAAAGGTCCGGATTTATAGCGTTAGAATGTGGTAGAGACTAATATCCATAACGTACCATCCTAGAACACACTGTGTTCTAAAATTTAAGCCCAATTAAAATCTGAATATTAAATGAGGAAAATAATTTGATTTGTTCTTCTATCCCAAGTTGTGGTCTAAAAGCAATAAGACCACCATCCATTATATCTGCTTTGGGGAAAATACACTCCTGTAGCCACTAGGGGAGCTCTCACCTCCTCTGGGTCCAGCTAAATAATTATGTTACGCATTCTAACAAGCTTTATTATCTGTGTCAATAAGCCCTGCTTTTACACTAACACTCCTGCTGAGAGGCTAGTTTGATTACCAGTCTTGCCCTTGTCATTAGGAACACATGAGAATTTGCGCAGTGCTGTTTCACAGTGGATTCTCACTGGTTTTCCCCAAGACTGGTACAATACATTTTATTTAGTTTCATACCACAGGTTATTGTAAGAGGGATCAATTGGTTTACTTTTATACTGGTGCAAGGAAACTATTATTATAATGGTGGGTTATCAAACACAGTAGCTGGCTACCTCAGACATAAGACGCCCATTATGTACCTGTGTGTCACCTATATGGGCTTGGAATCTGTATATCAATTGAAATAATTATTCATAGCCCAGATAGCATCATGTTATTGTTTCAGCGTTGAAGTATAGTTAAATGCATTGAATTATGCTCAGTGATAAATTATCAGCATTGAAACTGAATAGATTTTTGGTCAGATGTTCAAAATTGAAAAATTAATGGTGGCGAAACCTTGATATAAAGTGACTTTTTCAACATTGAAAATAAGATGCTGAGTTAACATCAATATTATTGAAAATAAAAATGGAAAAATGAATTTATGGGGGGCGGCATGATGGTGCAGTGGTTAGCACTGTTACCTCACACCTCTGGGACCTGGGTTTGAGTCTCTGCCTGGGTCACGTGTGTGGAGTTTGCATGTTCTCCCCATGTCGTCGTGAGGTTTCCTCCGGGTACTCTGGTTTCCCCCCACAGTCCAAAAACATGCTGAGGCTAATTGCAGTTGCTAAATTGCCCGTAGGTGTGTGTGTGTGAGAGTCACTGGTGTGTGAGTGTGCCCTGCAATTGGCTGGCCCCCCATCCTGGGTTGTTCCCTGCCTCGTGCCCATTGCTTCCAGGATAGGCTCCGGACCCCCCCACGACCCAGTAGGATAAGCGGTTTGGAAAATGGATGGATGTGCACCAAAGCACACACGTTTTTTTTCTGGTGGCTTAAACACATTTTTGTAACTACTGGCTATTTTGCAAAAACTCTGCACACAAATAAAAAAACCACCAAATCAGCAAAATGTTGTAGGTCTCTTGCAAAAGCTAATAAATCTTGCTTAACTCTTCAAACCTTTGGAAAAATTTTATTTTTGTACCAATCAGTTAACACAAACCATCATCTTAATAAGCACACAATGCACCAACTACACACTGATGGTAGGAATGGAAAACACATCTGGCTTTTGCTTTCTCTGTGCACGAGGTATGTCAATTTGAGGTCATACTTTTGTCATAAATAGTTATGTAAACACAATTCAAGATTCAAATTTCAAGTATGAATGTTTATTCACATGCATCAAAACAAACACAAGACAACATACAATTTCACTGAGAGAGAGAAAAAAAATCATTCTTGTCGTCTCTTTGGGTCCGGCCACAGAATTTCATCAACATCACATGCAATGCTTTCTAGTCCAAGGCACCGGGGAAACTCTCCTGGAGTGCCTTATCCTGGCCTGACATGATGCCTGGTCAATATCCTCGCATGCCTCCTCCATTGCCTGTAAAAGAGCCATGCGTTGATGGGGATGACGGTCATAGACCTTCCAGCACCAGGCAGAGAAGAATTCTTCAATCGGATTCAAGAATGGAGAGTAAGGCGGGAGGTTGAGCACAGTGAAGAGTGGGCGACTGTAAACCAGTTGCGAACTAAAGCAGTCCTATGGAAACTAATATTGTCCCATATGATGACATAACTGGTCTGTGAACATTAGTGAGCATATGATGTAGGCTGTCCAGGAATGTAATAATGTGTGCAGTGTTACATGGGCCCAGGGTTGCATGATGGTGAACAGCACCGTTCTGACTTATAGCTGCACACATAGTTATGTTACCACCACGCTGTCCTGGGACATTGGTTATGGCACCGTGTCCAATAATGTTCCTGCCATGCCAACGCGTTCACTGTTTCTTTCAAAAGGGACTCTGTAAATGTGCTTCATCCTGATTCTGTTGCATGCCAGTACACGAGATAATGCAGAGATGCTCACATTGTTCATGTTTTGGGAGATGGTGTCATCCTCTATTATACGCTGCTGTATTTCTCGTAGCCTAATGGAATTATTTGTGATCACCATATTAACTATATGGGTCTCTCGTTCTTCAGTGAACATTCTTCCTCTGCCCCCAGGTTCTGGATGTCTAGCAGGTCTGTAGAGTAACCATTTCAGTTTTTACCTGTACAGCATTGTTGTGTTTCTCATTAGAGTATAGTACTATTACAAAACGTACTGTGAAGTAACTGTACTAACCGATTCTCATTACAGTATTGTACCACTACAAAACGTACTGTGAAGTAACTGTACTAACCGATTCTCATTACAGTATGGTACCACTACAAAACGTACTGTGAAGTAACTGTACTAACCGATTCTCATTTGGAACCGTCCTTATGATGCCTGCTACAGCGTAGCGGCTCAGGTCAGGCTGAACCCATTGGCCAGCTTCCCTCAGGGTCATTCCATGGTTGATCACATGATCCACTGTTGTAGCTCTGATGACATCAGTTATTATATTTCTTCTTACCCTTCCTCCTTCCTCTTCACCTCCTCATCCTCTAAATTCACCTCCTAGTCTTCATCCTTTTCCTCGCCCTTCTCTAATTCTCACTCTTCTCAGTCTTCCTTCTCCCTCCATTGTTCTCCACACTGAAAGCTTACTGTACCTGTGGCTTATTTATAGCTCTCATGCTGATTGCAAAGTGAACTAATTATCTAAAACCGTTTTCACATGTGCCAGTGTGGCCAGACAGTTGGCAAAATAGTGTAAACAATAACCATAAATGTGTATAGTTTTACTAGGAATGTGTTGATCATTTGGAAATTGTGTGTAAAACAGTGAGTTGTGTTTACAGTTCCACAAAAAGAGTGCTGTGCAGTGGATTGTATTTACACATTTGCAAATTGTGTGTTACAAAAGTGCAAACTGAGTGCAAAACAGTGAGTAATTTTGCTATAACTATTAATAGTTTTATAAGAATCATTTTTAGTGTTTAAGCATTCAGAAAATCTGTAAAAAAATTAAACAGGGGTGACTGTCCATTAAGCTAATCTGCAATCCTATTACACATAGACACATAGCATGACACAGTACTGTTTTTGACTTTTTCTTTTAATCCACCGCGATTGTGATGAATGGGGCAAGAGAACAAAAACCACAGAAATGGCTCTTTGCATGCTAGCCAGTGACTACGCGAGATGGTATAGTCTCTGGTTTTACTAGAGAAGGCTTGGAGGAAAATGCTGTGGAAAACTGATTATTTTGTGTCTTCTCTATGCCTGGGCTCTCTAGGAAAAGCATAGAGACCATATGTACCTCTACAATTGTGGAGATTTCTGTGGGGTGCACGTATATAGTATATATCAAATTTATATTATATAGATTATATCTAAGCATCATTCATACTCAAGTGAGAAGACAATTATAAATTCATGTTATGAAAAGGTTTCTGTGTCGGAAAGGTACAGAAAGAGCCTAACGCAGGTTTACAGGAAACAAAGGTGTGGTGTAGAACACAAGGACATGGACAGAGAAAGGCAATGGCACAACCCCTCAATATGATCAATTCATCTACTCTGTGTCGTCCTCCCAGCTGTCAAAGTAATTGTCAGCAAATGATGTACTTGACACTTACATTATTTACGTGTCAAGCCGTTCGGACGTTTTAACACGTCTTAAAACTACGTGTTAACGCGGCCAATCTGAACGTCTTAACATGTTTAAAATTGGGTGCTACCACTTTATCGGTTTTATGGGGAAGCCTTGCAGACAGTCATTGCAAGAAAAGAAAAATGTTCCTCGGTCACTAGATAATGACCTCAGGTGGCTGATTGACTGTCAGTGCCTGATCTGTTCCATGTTTTTACAGTTTTTTATTAGATTTGTTTAAAATACGTGGGAAAAAAATTAACAATGCAGTCACAGAATAATTATTTTGCATTTTAAAATAGTTTAATACTGCAGCACAGGAACAATATATGCAAAAGTATGGCAAGGCGTTTTAACATTTAATCGCTAGACTGGATACGTATTGCAGATATCTCTAATTCAATTCTTCCTAGTCAAAGAGAGCATTTCAGATATCCACAATGACATTCTTCCTATCCACAATTGTCATTTCAGATATCTAGAATGGCTATGCGACGTACATCTGGTAAAATATAAGGCAGCTAAATTATTGATGCCATTCATACTTTTGCTATGACCGTTCACTATAAACTCCTTATTACAAATAAATGAATAACTACATACGTTTCTTTGCTGAATATATAGTTTTTGCTGTTAATGCAGAACAGAAAGTGATCAAAATGATAAGTTTAGCTCATCTGCACTGTTCACCACAAAGACACCAGTGCAATTAAATCAATATTAGCCAGATTTACCATTTTTGCTCCAGTTTCATTAAATGTTAAAACTGCCAGTTATACTTTGTAAAGATTTAAAGATAACTGTTCTGCCAGTTTAAATAAACCCGTGATTCACCCCTCCAACAAATGGACTGTGCCGAAAACAACATCACAGTCACGTTTGACACGTAATACATACGTTGCCTATACGTAATAACAACGTAGGACTCACATGGCTGAACGTAGAGACCACATGACTACAACGTACAGGGCATGTACTGCATACGTATAGCCCTTACGTCAAAAGGGGTGTGTACGTTTATGCCAACCAATAGCATAGATGCATTAAAGGTACAAACGTCTTAAGAGGTTCAAATTGGCCGCATTAACATGCAGTTTTAAGACGTGTTAAGATGTCCGAATGGCTTAACACGTAAGTAATATACGTGTTAAGACATAATTTGTTTGACGTGTTGACATGGGCGTCAAAGTAGATGTTAAGTCCCAAATGGCCTTCCATAACAAAGTGATCTTTCAAAATAAAATCACAATCAAATTCTTCACCCTTTGGTTATTATTCTGTGTGCCTTCTCTTATATGTAATGAAATAGACCAGGGTGACAAAATAAGTATTATATACAATGTTGTCATGGAAATAAATCAATACTTATGTTTAATCAATTAGCCTATGATTATGGTTCAAAAGAAAATTGCGAAGAGCCATTTTCCTTTGAGTCCCAATAATTTAAATAAAACCACATATTTGTTGATAGTGATGTATTTGTGATTTTTTTCTATAGATCATCTGCAGTATATGGAGTCCCTTAGATGTCAGGGTGAGAAAATATATTTTTAATTGTTTTGTGTTTCCTCTCAATAGTTTTGCGTTCCCTCACAATACTTGTCCTAATAATAATAACTGTACTCTGTCCATTTAAAGTACAAAAGTTAGAATTAATGGATTAATAAGTATAAACCAAAATAATACAGACATGTCCAGTTACGTGTACTTTACTGTTTACAGTAACTCGCAGTCATTGGACACAGTGCAATTATTATTATCATCATTATTTGTTATTATTATTATTATCCATCCATTTTCCAAACCACTTATCCTACTGGGTCGCGGGGGGGTCCGGAGCCTATCCCGGAAGCAATGGGCACGAGGCAGGGAACTACCCAGGATGTGGGGCCAGCCTATCGCAGGGCACACTCACACACCATTCACTCACACATGCACACCTATGGGCAATTTAGCAAGTCCAATTAGCCTCAGCATATTTTTGGACTGTGGGGGCAAACCGGAGTACCCGGAGGAAACCCCACGACAACATGGGGAGAACATGCAAACTCCACACACATGTGACCCAGGCGGAGATTCGAACCCAGGTCCCAGAGGTGTGAGGCAACAGTGCTAACCACTGCAGGACCATGCCTCCTGTTGTATGAGTAATATAATGTAAAAATTAAATTCTATTTTATGTCCTTCATAAAGTACAAAAGGCAAGCATATCACGCAGGTGAAACACCCACATTTAAAAAATGTTTTCATGAAAGTCTGTAATCCTGAAGAGGAAGTGTGACAATCGTGAGTTTTTGGGCAACCACAGAAAAGCAGAAAAGTAAGTAGAGACAGTGAGATAATTAGTGCCAGTCAGATGATAGACGTATACAGTATGTGAGTCAAATATTCTTCATATATTAATCATTCCCATTCAGGTAACAAATCCTTAGAAATCCATTCCTGAGCATCATGCCAAGAAGCACCACTTGTTTACTGATAACTGCTTTCATGTAAACTCTGCTGTGCTGAGAGTAAAGATGAAGAGGGAGAGACAGCAAGAGGCTGCTGACGGCAGAGAATGCAGGCGACATGGAGGGGAGTGAGAAAAGGAGCAAATATTGATGGTTATGAGTGAATAATGACGTCACAGCAGCCTGATCCTGATGTTAGTTTAATATGCTTCTTAGTTTGGCCTGTGGTGTGTATTTAAGATACAGCATTTAATCAGGGAGACTGAGTGTGAGTCAATGACAGAGAGAGAGAGAGCAGACAGGCAGGTGAAGATGAAGGTGTATTAGGGAGGAGGGGGGGGAAAGAGCTTGGACCTTCACCAAATCAGCCAAATGTAAATGTCACGTCTATCAAACAGGAGACCCTGCTTTCATGAGAAATGGTTTAAAGATCACACTGGGCTCCATTACAGCTCCCCCTCTTCTTAAGGGGGGTTCTTTGTTTCTACTGTGCAAAATAATTTGTAACACAAATGTCTAAACTGGCATGAAAGACAGATTCAGCTCTTGTGAAGACTGACATGCGAAACTGGAAAAGGCACTGGGGAAATTCAGTGCACATAAAGACAGGCAGTGCCACAGATTAGCACTGATGACATGGATTCAGAAGATCAATCCTGTTAATATTCAACCTTCAGATGAGCTGGAAAGAGCAGCAGCAAGTGAGGAAAAATCTTCTGGAGTTAAGTACTTGGCACGGCAAGGCCTGGCTTTTCGAGGTGTTGGTAAGGAGAGTGGGAATTTCAAGCAGCTTCTAATGCAAACAGCAGAGGGCGATGCAGAGCTGACCATGTGGCTGAAAGGCCACTTTGATTTCACCAGTGCTGTTTAACTGTAACACCTGTTCCTGGGTTGCCCTCAGTCCTTGTTATTGGTTATGATTCTCACTGTCCTGCACTGTGTCTTGTTAGCTGTGTATTTAAGTGCCTGTTCTGCTTCTGTTGTTTCATGGTTCATTATAGCTGTATGTATGTATATAGTTCTCCAGTTGTGTTTATTCCATCATTTAGTTCATTTCTGGTCATTTGCTGTTTATTTTGGATCCATCCTGATCCTTTTGGTTTTGATGTGTGAGTTGTAATAAACCCTATTTTTCCATCCGTGTCATGTACTGCCGCAACCAGAAGAGGGCAGAAGATATGGCACAAAAACAAAGGAAGAAGCCTAACTTTAAAAAGAACAAAAAACATCAAGACTCATCCAGCATGGGGTGGTGGGTTAACGAATAACACAAACAATCAAAGAATAAGCAAACAAATGAGAGAAAAGATGCAGAGATGACTGAGAAGCAGGGGATGACTGCTTATTCAGATACGACAGGACCAGAAGACAGGAGGGATACAGGGAGAGCGGAGAAGACAGTATAACTGAAGAATGGGAGGAGAGGAGAGACTACAGAGAACATAGATGACTGGAGGGGAGGGAATATAGGACCAACAGAGAGAAGGAGGAAGGGCTGTGGAGGAGAAGACAGGATAAGAGGGGAAAATGTGAGCAGAGAAGGACAAACACCCCCACTGCCCACCAAAGTGCACTTGTAAGTAAACCACAATTTTAGCCTTGGGCTCAATATCTGGACTTGTCTCTGTGTAGCGATGCATAGAATCCTTGACACTGGTTATGACTGTACTGTATTAGTCCTAAACCTGCCATTATAGTGTAAGAAGAAAAGATTTTTTTTTAATAAATCATTTTAAAAAAAGGTAGAGCGATGTAGCCCCCGGAGAAGTCCCCCCCCCCCCCCAAAGCCCTGTTTGTTCCCTTCTAGCTACCAGATGAAACTCACAATGCACCCCAACGCCACCTAACTTCTCTTCCACATGATGCACCTTATTTACCCTTTGAATCCTGTCCATTATTGAGCGTTTTTCTATCCATTTGATTATAAGTTTATTACACTGTATGTACATTAGTCAGCCATTTTCCGGACAGTCTGGGCTACTCAGATATGTCATAATTCGATTTGTAAATGCTGACAGTCTTGATATTATCCTTCTTATCAGGAAAAACTACTTCTGCATATAGATATTTCTCAATTTTTAGTCTCATCTAATATAAAAATTGGCAGGTAGTACAAATATAATCTTATAAATGCTGAGATTAGAGTATCTGCGATACAGGAATGCAGGGGTTTCATTGGGGCCCTTTCTATGACTTAGTACTGTGAAGGAGTACATGGTTAGTGCCAGGCGCAAATGAATATCTTTGATTTTGCATCCATTTGGTAACTTGTTGAAGTTGTCTGATAGTCAGTAATACATGGTTTAATTAATATGATTCTTTATTTACTACTTTATAACATCTGAAAGAAACTGAAATAGGAAAGCTTATTTTAATTTATGGTCCACTGGATAAACACAGACATTACAGACGGTTTTAGAGTCTAATGCTGAATGTTTTTTGCTTTCATTTTTCTGCCTGCATATGCTGTGATTGGTGCAGTGAAATTTGAGAATGTGTTTGTGGTCAGTATCATAGCCTCAGACAACAAACCAACGCTGTAGCGCGTCACTGTGTTTACATGTGAGAGGGGTTCCAGTTACATAAGGGACTCGTTCTAATTGTTTTGACGGAGCTCGACAAACCTAAAAAATAAATGCTGGTGTTATCAAAAACTGTCATATAGCTATATTCCAGATTTATTACAGCCAAACACATCTCGGAGCTCCGAGGAACCTCCTTCTCCTTATATTTCCCTCTATCCCACTCTTCTCATCCCTCCATCCCTCAAATACTGTGTAATGATGATATGTGTGTGTGTGTGGGGTGTGAGGGATGGGCGTGGAAGGTAATAGTTAATTAAGTGGCTACTCCTGGGTTGTGAGGGATCTGGGGTTAAGAGAGGGAGTAGGAGGCGCGTTGGGGAGATTTGGTCTGGTAGGCACCGTACGGGTGGGGTCCGGGAGGGAGGTGCCGCTCGTATGCCGTTTAGGGCTGCTGGCTGTGAAGCCAGAGAGTGGGCTGTAGGGACAGTTCCCGGTGCGGTAGGGCGAGGACAGTCAGGACAGTGGGGGTAGGAGGCTATGACCACTGCTTAGACGGGGTGGTTGATAGACGGGAGTAGCGGCACCCTCATAGGGACGGATTGGCGGTGGGGGGAGGGAAATTCCCTTTCCGTGGGACGTTCTAGGTGACGGACCGGTGTGATTGTTCCTTCCCCGGGGGAGGGTCCTGATCCCTGGGGGGGGGGGGGTGTTCTGTTTTAACTATGTCTTTATTGTGTGAGTGTTCTGTGTGTTTTAAATGCGCAGTGTAACCGCTTAGGGTCGGGACAGGACTATATACAGTAGGCGGTTCTGGTCCCGTAACGCTTGCCTGTGCCCGAAGTGTGGGGATTACTGTGCATTGCAGTGCTATTGGTGTGCCGTGCCCTAATAGGGATGTTGTGTGGTGCGGGATTTACTGTGTGGTAGCGTGGGTTAACACACACTTAAAAAGGGGTGGTGTGCTACGGGGAGAAAGCGGGACCGAACTCTTTGTGAATCCAGATCCGACCCAATGGGTCGCTGCATGAATTGTACTGAATAAAAGTATCTTTGTACTTTTAGCTGCAGTCTGGTGGTGATCTGTTCTCCTTTCACAGCCTCTGACGCTAGTTCAGGTTAGTTGTACTGGTGGCAGCGGTAGGATCATTTCTTTCCTTTGTGGTTTTCCCGTTTAGAAATCTAGAATCAGCTTTAACATGTCGGAGGCCGAGGATAGTGTACAATCTCCTAATTATGAGGGCGCTGATTGTCCTGTTACGTCTAGAGAGTGTTTTCTCAATCTCCCGGTGGCCCCCCTGCTCACCCAATATTTATACCGGAAACTTTTAATGGTGTGGGGCGTGAGTGGTCTGACTGGTCGGAACAATTTGATCTGGCAGGTGAGATAAACAGGTGAGATGATTCTCTGAAAATTAAGTTTATGTCTTTGCTATTGTGTGGCCGTGCTAGGGAGATGCTAACTACATCAAAAACCAAATGAATTAAAAAACGCGGAAAATAATGTTGAAATGAAAATATATTTTTTGACAGCGATCGACGACCTGTAATATTTTTGACGATGTCGCTGCTATATCGCTATTTGTAAAAAAAGGAAAAAAATAGTTACTGGAAAAGCTACAGCGTTTTAAAAGTATTTGCTCTACCGATAAGCTACTGAAAGAAGTAAAGTTAGTAGCGTCGATTATTTTAGTTAGCTACTCCACAACACTGGACATAAAAATAACTGAACAATGTTAACATTTTCGTAATTTAAGCCCTCTCAACAGAAGCACTTTAATGAGAATATTTGAAAAATTAACTGATAACATATCAGTTATCTATATTTTTTTAATTTACTCAATTAATGACTCAAATTAAGCCTATACGAAAAATTCAGAAGCCTATACAGTCTCAAATGAAGCCTGTTGCGTTTTTATACAATCAGTCTGGGATTCCGCTTAACGTCACGCCCGAAGCTCACACTTTGATTGCAAACGGGAAGAAACATAACTATTGTCACGTACACCGGCGGATGTCATCAATTAAGCCTGCATACTGGAGACTACAAAGGGACAGCACATGCAACGGGGGTTGCGAAGTATTGCCAATGTTTCATTTCTATATCGAGCGCTTGCTTGTCCAGTGTCATTCCCTCGTTCCTTACCTTGCCTGCCTTCCTTTCCCAGAGCAGCCCTCGTCCCTGAACCTCCCGTCCTGCCTTCCCTGCCAGCCCCAGGATCTCTCGTCTCCCCTTCCCTTCGTCTCCGTGTCCTGTGCCTGCCTGTTGGACTGGATCTCCCCGGCTACCGAATCTACCTTCTGTCCCCGACCATTCTTCTTGCCTGGCCCATTGAAAGCCTGTTACCTGCTCGATCTAATAAAGATCGCGCTGTTCCGCATTCCTGGGTCCGCGTTTCCCTGCCGAGGGTGTCCTAACAATTATGTCTCCAGTAATAATTTTCTGCTAATAGCACTAATTCTCTTATTTCGGTATCGGTGTACTGCATGTACATGTTATCACCATCAAAGAAAAAAACGCGTTATGACTTATCAGTCATTATTATTGTTTTTGTCGTTTATTTAATCGTGTAGCAATACTGCCACTTGTCATATTATTAATTGCGTATTTATATAATATTAACCAATGACCAATCTCTGTATCTTACTAGCATCTTTTGCGCATTTGTCTTTGTATCAGCCGTAGCGGTCTGCAGGGGGAATCGCAGAAGCTGGAGTTTCTTAGAGCGCTGCATGGGTTTGGACAAACATTAGGTATTGGTAATATTACTGGACAAAAATATATCGTTATTGGTGTCCACCAAAGTTTCCAGCACTAGCTACAAGAAATGAGATTGAATGCATTTGCTCGTTTTTATTTGTATTTATTTTTTAAAAAGTTTCTTACATTATATCCGTGCTTTTTAAAGGTTATATCTCAATTTTTCAAAAGTAAACACAAAAAGGATGACACTTAATGCCCCCTCCCTGCCCCCACCCTATTTAGAACGTTAGCGTTCCATTACGTAAAAAATGCAGTACTACGTCATGATGCACCGCTTATAAATAATCTGTTTGATAAGGGAGAAGCAAACACAAACGATTCGTGAGTGCATCGTACGTGTTGTAAGAGCAAGTGAAGCTGAAAGACATTGACAGTGAAGGTAAGGCCTCCCCTTCAAAATGTATACTTCACTTAGATCAAAGGTATTAAACTAAAAAAAAACGCTGTGATATGCTAAACTACCGACCGCAAAACGTGCAGACTGGCGGGTGTCAATTGCGCTGGAATGACTTTACATGGTTTTAATTTTTCTCTGATATCGGCCGGCCATATACAGTAATTTGTTTGAGACCCCTGAATTTAAATAATAATTATTTTTTATAACGATGGTGGCCTATATAATGTGCCGATTTACTTGTGAAGTTGTTCAGCTGGTTGACATGGCATTGATTACTGCTTTTTAAGAAAGTGCATGTAGTCTCACACTGCAGAAGTCCATTGCTCAGTTGTCAGCATGCTCAGCGTGTCGCCTGTGATGTGTCCTGCACAGCAGCAGGCTACATTGCGTTTAATGGACTAATACTTCTTCAACCCATTAAATGATTCCTTTCTCTCTCCCTGCCAGTGATGGCACCCTCTATCAATCTCTTCACCTTCCTCGTCCTGTCCCTGGTGGGGGGCAGCTCTTCATGGGACGAAGCTTCGCCTTGCGGATCCGGCTCCATCCTGACAAGGCCCTACACGGCCTTGTGTGAGCTGGATGCGGTGTGGGGCTTGGTGGTGGTGGTGGCGGCAGCGGCGGCGGCCCTCGCCTCGCTGATCCTGCTCCTGGTGGTACTGTGTCGCCTGCAGAAGATCACAGAGGCTGAGGAGCGCAGCGGGGTGGCGCCGCTACTCCTGCTGCTCGCAGCCATATTTGGGCTCTGTGGCCTCAGCCTGGGATACATCGCTGAGCAGCAAGAGAGCCTCTGCTTCGCCCGGCGTGTCCTGAGGGGGGTGTTGCTTGCTATCTGCAACACATGCCTCGTGTTTCATGGTCTGCGACTGCGCCGGTTGGGACAAGGTGCTCATAGCCCCAGCACAGGTCAACTGATGGGGCTGGCGGTGGCCTTGGCCGTGTTGGATCCGGAGTGGATCCTTCTAGCCACGATGTCCACATGCCAGCCAGCCTGTGAATACCAGCCGCTGGACTTTGCGCTGGCCACCACTTATGTGCTGGTCCTGCTCCTGGCAGCACTGGTGGGGGCGGCCTGCAGTCTGTGGAGGCAGCAGCCTCGGTGGAGGTGCAGGACCGCGTGGCTGCTCATCACCTGCCTGGCCTCAGTCCTGCTGTGGGTGGCCTGGATCACCTTCTGCCTGTATGGCAACGCGGCGCTTGGCCTGTCCCCAACATGGGACAACCGGGTACAGGCAGTGGTGCTGCTGGCACAGGCATGGCTGCTCATACTGCTGCACGCTGCTCCTGAGGTCCACGCCACCTTACGGCCCCCGTCCCGCATGAGAGAGGCCAATTTAGAGGAGGGCCTTTCTCACCTGTAGTTTGGAGCAAACCGGGACTTCGTGTTCAGTGACAACAACTCAGGTATGGTACTTTGTTTTCGCTTCTTTGACCTACTCTGTGACTCTGTGTGTACTTGAGAGAGAGCATAGCCCTCGCTCTTTCCTCACATGGAGCCCCTACTGGAAGTCTGTGGAACAGCAGCATATAAACAAGGTCTATGGACCTTTCCCTGTAACTCAGATCTCACTTGAGCAGAGCTTAGGTACCATGGCTGCATGTGCCCCCCCCCCCCCCAACAATCCCAAAAAAAAATGTGAAGTATGACTACTGCACTGCTGAAGGATGTTTACATGATCAATATCTGTCTCTCTCCTGCAGGTGTCCTCCCCAGCCCCCAGGAAACATTACATTTTAAATAAATAATATATATATCATCATCTCTGGAAGTGGTGTGTTTTTTTAGGGTTAAAAAGTTGAGAAACATTCAATGGTCATCATCATACCATATATCAGTAGCCCAGCCACTGGTCAGTTCCTTCACTCTACTGTTACAGACTTTCATGAAAACATTTTTTAAATGTGGGTGTTTTACCTGTGTGATATGCTTCCCTTTTGTACTGGACATAAAATATAATTTAAATTTTACATTATATTACTCATACAACAGGCGACATGGTGGTGCAGTGGTTAGCACTGTTGCCTCACACCTCTGGGACCCGGGTTCGAGTCTCCGCCTGGGTCACATGTGTGTGGAGTTTGCATGTTCTCCCCATGTCGTCGTGGGGTTTCCTCCGGGTACTCCGGTTTCCCCCCACAGCCCAAAAACATGCTGAGGCTAATTGGAGTTGGTAAATTGCCCGACTGGTATGTGAATGTGCCCTGCGATGGGCTGGTCCCACATCCTGGGTTGTTCCTTGCCTCGTGCCCATTGCTTCCGGGATAGGCTCCGGACCCCCCGCGACCCAGTAGGATAAGCGGTTTGGAAAATGGATGGATGGATTACTCATACAAACACACACATCTGTAGGTTCTCAACTCTAGGTTTATATCAAACACATTAAAGCCAAACAAATGCAAAAAGTCCATGTATCGTTTGTCCTTGGGTTTTCCAGTCCAAAACGAAATCAGGAAAACTAAGCAACAGCAGCGTTTTTTGGTTTTTCTGTTAGAAGGGGAAAAAGCGAAAAGCAGAAAACAAAAAATCAGGCTTCATATTTTATCCTAAAATGTAGAAAATATTACAAAAATACACCATTCTAAGGGTGGGTGTTTCCAAGCTTATGACTGGGACTGTTAATGTTGTAAAATTAAGATAAAGTTCACATTAGGCTGTATCTTACATCTCTGGTATCTGTTAGATCTGAATTTACTCATAGAAAAGAAACAAAAAAAGGTGATTTTACGGTTTTCCCATTTGGTTTTAAAACAGAAAAACAACAAATTTATTTTTGTATGACGCGTTATCCCAACAATACATTGTCTCAAAGCGCTTTACAGCATCCCCACCCAAAGCCCCCAGTGAGTAAGACATAGGTGACAGTGGCAAGGAAAAACTCTCTAGAAGGAAGAAACCTTGGGAGGGACCAGACTCAAAGGGGGAGCCCAACCTCCAGGGGCCGGCAGGGAGAGTCAAATAGAAGAGATGGCTAAGTGCCAAGTCACATTGTCCAAATCATAGGATTTGAGGCACAACCGGGGAGCAGGGAGGTGATGACAAGCCCGTGCCGACTCTCCTTCCAATCGCCAGGCAACCAGAAGTAATTAGGCAGCGGGTCATACATGGAAGATGGCACAGGCAGAACGCGAGCTGGATGCAAGGACGTCATGGGTACATGTCACATGTAGCAGGGTGTGCTGAAAATCTTGATAGATTGAGGTCTCCAGGCAGCACACCCCAGGAGGAGTTGGGGAAATAAAATGTGCAATTAGTCAAAGTATAGGGGAGACTATAGGCAGTGCTAACAGTTAGGTGAGTGCAATATGAAGTGCAAAGTGCAAGCTCCGGCAGATATGGCAATGGCAGCATAAGTAGGAGGGAGAGGCAAGTGGGAATGCAGGCATGGGGAGTCCCTGAAATGTCAGCACTCCAGTTCCACAAGGGATGGTGAAGCTAGAGTGACAGCCCTGACAGTTCAGTTTATCTAAAGCCAATGGCATCGAACGCCACCCAGCTCTACACCTCACACTGTAGGTCTGACTGGTGGCAGCGGTGGGATCATTTCTTTCCTTTGTGGTTTTTCCGTTTAGAAACCTAGAATTAGCTTTAACATATCGGAGGTGGAGGATAGTGTACAATCTCCTAATTATGAGGGCGCTGATTGTCCTGTTATACGTGTAGAGAGTGTTTTCTCAATCTCCCGGTGGCCCCCCCTGCTCACCCAATATTTATACCGGAAACTTTTAATGGTGTGGGGCGTGAGTGGTCTGACTGGTCGGAATAATTTTATTCGCCTGAGGTAAACAGGTGGGATGAGTCTCTGAAAATTAAGTTTAAGTCTTTGCTGGTGTCTGGCCGTGCTAGAGAGATGTATAGTGGGATGCCGAGTGAGGCTAAAACTAATTATGGGTTGTTAAAAGCGGCTATTGCAAGGTGTTTTGAACCTGGTGATAGTAGTGATTGGAATAGAGCTAGTTTTACCACCCGTCGCCGCCTGCATAGCGAGACGGCAAGGGAATTTGGTAACGCCTTACGGAGATTAGCCACTAGGGCTTATCCCACGGCTGATCATCGGATTTGTGATCTGTTGGCAAGAGACCAGTTTATTACGCATTTTGCTACCGGTGATTTTCGGGTTAGCCTGTGTAGTGCCAAGCCTAATACGCTGGAAGATGTCATTGAACTTGCTTCTGAAATGGAGTTGCTGAGAAGTTTGGAGCAGACTTCTTTGCCACCTGACGTTAAAGTGAGGGGAGTGGTGGAGCATAAATTAGAAAGGGATGAACAAATGGAGGTGTTGTTGGGGGTGGTAGAGGAGTTAAGGCAGGAGGTAAAATCGCTTCGTACCACGGTGTCTAAGATGCAAGAGGGGATGAAAAGCTTTCTAAGTAAATATGGGGTGGTGTTGGATTTTGGTAGGAAGGAGTGTCGGGTTATGGGTCAATTATTACCTCTCCTTGTGCCAGCAGATGTGGACAAGCCTCGGGTCGTCATGGTTCCAGAAGATACTGTAATCCCCCCCCCCCTCGAAGTGAGGCAATCATTGCTGGTAAGGTGGAGAATACAGGTGGGGCTGCTTTTGAGGGTATGTTGGAGCCTTTGGATTCGGCATCTAGCCAGTGTAATATAATGATGGGGGGATGAGGGTAGGTACCTTGCATACGGGTATTGAGGTGAGTCGGAAAGCAGAGAATGTAGACCTGGGTGAGGATGAGGAGGATTCTGTTGTGCCCTGGACAGTCGATAGGCTTGTAACATATTTTGATTGCACCAGAAGGGGTTTGCCTCATCCGATATGACTGGTATTTATACCGTGTTGCAGAAGAATTTGTCTGTATTTAGTGCCGGAGAGGGAGATTTGGGGAGAACTCGCCTGATGTTGTATAACATTGATACTGGTGAGGCGAAGCCGGTAAAGTTGCCTCCCCGCCGTGTCCCCCTCCATTTGCAGGAGGAAGTATCTGGTCACTTAAAGCAGATGCTGGAGAATAACATCATTCAGCCCTCGAATAGCCCTTGGGCAGCGCCGGTGGTTCTGGTACGGAAGCGAGATGGTGGCCTTTGGTTTTGCGTTGATTATCGCAAATTGAATGATGTTACCCGTAAAGACACGTACCCCTTACCCCGAATTGATGATGCGTTGGGTAGTTTGAGCAAGGCTTGCTGGTTTTCTATATTGGATTTAGCCAGTGGGTACTGGCAAGTCGAGGTGGATCCAAAAGATAAGCATAAGACGGCGTTTATCACTCGTCAGGCCTTTTCCAATTTAATGTGCTGAGTTTTGGCCTGTGTAACAGTCTGAGAACTTTTCAGCGTTTCATGGATTTAGAGTTGGCGAGTCTTCAGTGGACTACTTGTTTGGTGTACTTAGACGATACAATAATATTTGGCCGTACCTTTCAAGAACATCTGGACCATGTGGATGAGGTTATAACGAAATTGCGTCAGGCTAATCTGAAGGTTAAACCGGCGAACTGTAACTTGTTTGCCACAGAAGTGCAGTATTTGGGCCATATAATATCGGCTAGGGGTGTGAAAGCTGATCCGGCTAAAGTGGAAGCTGTGCTCCAGTGGCCGGTGCCTAAAAATCAGACAGAGGGGAGGAGTTTTGTGGGCCTTGCCTCTTATTATAGGAAGTTTATTCGGGGTTTTGCTGAACTTGCTCGTCCTCTGCTCCAGCTGACCGAGAAGGGCAGACGGTTTACATGGACAGAAGCTTGTCAGGCAGCATTTGAACAGCTCAAACTTAGTTTGATGTCTGTACCAGTCCTGTCTTACCCCGACCCTAATAAAACCTTTATATTAGATACGGATGCGAGTGATGCAGGTATTGGGGCAGTATTGTCCCAGGTAGAAGGGGGACGGGAACAGGTGATAGCATATGCTAGTAGGGCTTTGACTAAACAAGAAAGGAAATATGCAACAACCAAGAAGGAGTTAAGTATGGTTACCTTCATAAAACATTTTAAATACTACATGTTGGGGAAGGAGTTCATCTTACGGACAGATCATAACTCCTTAAGATGGTTGCATAATTTCCAAGGTTTAGAGGGGCAGTTGGCTAGGTGGGTGGAGCAGCTGGCCAGCTTCCAATATAAGAGAGTGCATCGGCCGGGTCGGGGACACGCTAATGCGGACGCCCTCTCTAGAGTGCCCGCTTTTCTGCCAGTAACCTCAGACTCACCGCCAGCTACCCAGGAAAAAGGGGGAGAGGTGATATGTGCTGTGAGAGAGGTGTGTCAGGAGGCAGTGGCATGTCAGGAGGAGTGTGATGAGCTGGGGCAGGATCAGCAAGGAGATGCTGAGCTGCGGGAGATTTTTGCTTTAAAGGAAGGGAGGGAGGGCAGGTAGTCAGCCTCCAAATGAGTTGTGTAAATATGCATCAGTGTGGGATCAGTTGCAGGGTTCTAGGTTGGTACGATATCCACCTTTGCATTCTGATGCAGCAAACCAAGTCCAGGTTGTTATCGACAAGTCTTTGGTGCCAGAAATTTTGAGGCAGTTGCATAATGCTACCACTAGGGGTCATTTGGGAATACAAAAGTTGCAAGCAAAGGTGAAAGATCGCTATTATTGGCTGGGATGGTTTGGGGGTGTTAAGCACTTGTGTCGGGAGTGTGTGGATTGTGGTTCCTGGAAAGTCGGGGGGAAACAGGGAGGTGCCCCGCTGCAGTCTGTTGTAACCGCTAGGCCATACGAACGGGTAGCATTGGACATTTTATGGCCATTACCAGTAACTCCAGGGATGAATATGTACATTGTGGTCATTGGGGATTATTTCTCAAAATGGACTGAGGCATTCCCTCTCCCTAATCAGGAAGCTTCCACTGTGGCCCAGGTCTTGGCGGAGCAGTGGGTCTGTCGCTTGGGGGCCCCTCGCTCTATCCATACAGATCAGGGCCGAAATTTTGAATCAAATCTATTCAACGAGGTGTGTCAATTGTTGAACATTCAAAAGACTAAGACATCAGCTTATCACCCCCAGTCAGATGGGATGATTGAGAGGTTTAACAGGACATTGTTGGCAATGTTTTCTCTCTTTGTGGAGGAAAATCAGTCCAATTGGGATGTTTTGTTGCCTTATGTGATGATGGCTTACAGGAGTAGTATTCACTCTAGTACTGGGGTTACACCGTACAAGGTTGTTTTTGGGCAAGAGATAGTGTTGCCAGTGGATGTTATGTTGAATCTCAACGAGGGGGAAAAATTTTCCTTTGTAACGGAATATGTGGCTAGACTAGGGGACATATTGTCCACAGTGGTGGGAGCAGTGAAATGTCATCAGGCAAGAGCTTCGGGTAAGCAGAAGCAAGCGTATGACTTTAGAGCGCAAGTCAAGTACTATTCAGAGGGGAACTGGTATGGGTTTGGAGGAAGGCTAGAAGACGGGGGTTATGTCCAAAGTTACAGAGGAGGTTTAAGGGTCCATATAAGGTGGTGGAAAGGATAACGGAGGTATTGTATCGAGTGGTACCAGTGGAAGGGGGAAGTGAGGTGGTGGTGCATTTTAATCGACTTAAACCATTTCTCTCTACTGTAACAGAGGCTGCCAATCAGGAGGGCAGAGACCAAGTGATGCCTGTTGGTACCCTGCCTGAGCTAAAAGATTCCCCCCCTGGTGGTGGCTATCCGCAACCACGGCCCTTAGTAGAAAAGGGTGGCGAGATGGAGGGGGGGTGCCAGGGCTAGAAGTGTGGGCAATGGCAGCAAATCGGCCAGAAGAGGCAAGTGCAATTGGACCAGGGCAGCAGGGGGAAGGGGACCAGCCTACCTGAACCTGGCGGAGCCGAGCCCGTAAGGTCCCTCCAGAGCCACACAGCGATGGGCCTGCTGCTCTGCATGGGGCCAAGGAACATGAACGGAGGGAGGGGGCTCCAGTTCAGAAGACTCGTCTGGGACGTCAGAGGAGGCCACCAACATGGTCCAAGGACTATGAAATGTTGTGACTCGAGGACGAGTCTGCCCTAAGGGTGGGGGGAGTGTAATGATGATGTATGGGGGGTGAGGGATGGGCGTGGAAGGTAATAGTTAATTAAGTGGCTACACCACTTGTGAGGGATCTGGGGTTAAGAGAGGGAGTGGGAGGCGCGTTAGGGAGATTTGGTCTGGTAGGCACCGTAGGCGTTGGGTCCGGGAGGGAGGTGCCGCTCATATGCCGTTTAGGGCAGAGAGTGGCTGGTAGGGACAGTTCCCAGTGCGGTAGGGCGAGGACAGTCAGGACAGTGGGGGTAGGAGGCTATGACCACTGCTTAGACGGGGTGGTTGATAGACGGGAGTAGCGGCACCCTCATAGGGACGGATTGGCGGTGGGGGGGAAATTCCCTTTCCGTGGGACATTCTAGGTGACGGACCGGTGTGATTGTTCCTTCCCCGGGGGAGGGTCCTGATCCCTGGGGGGGAGGGGGTGTTCTGTTTTAACTATGTCTTTATTGTATGTGTGTTACGTGTGGTTTAAATGCGCAGTGTAACCGCTTAGGGTCGGGACAGGACTATATACAGTAGGCGGTTCTGGTCCCGTAACGCTTGCCTGTGCCCGAAGTGTGGGGATTACTGTGCATTGCAGTGCTATTGGTGTGCCGTGCCCTAATAGGGATGTTGTGTGGTGCGGGATTTACTGTGCGGTAGCGTGGGTTAACACACGCTTAAAAAGGGGTGGTGTGCTACGGGGAGAAAGCGGGACCGAACTCTTTGTGAATCCAGATCTGACCCGATGGGTCGCTGCATGAATTGTACTGAATAAAATTATCTTTGTAATTGTAGCTGCAGTCTGGTGGTGATCTGTTCTCCGTTTACAGCCTCTGACGCTACTGTAGTTTGGGTTCGTTACAATATCAATTCGATTACTCGCATATTCCCTATAATATAGGGTCTATATTTTCTAATTTTAAGTTTTTTTAATGTTTATAACCTTAGCTCTATGCAAACCATTTCGTATATATCCAACAACACAGTACAATTATGGTGGTCATCTGGTTTATGACAGTAAAACAATGTAGATTTTATGTATACTGAACGTAAAATTAAAGTTAATGAAAGCAAAATCATAGAAAACAGCTGTTGTGTTTTAGTAAAACGAAGGCACATGTTGGTACAGTAAAACCATTAAAATTTTACAAATAAAGCATATGACCATAAGATTAATTTCTATAAAAATACAGAAAAGAAATTGACCAGTTTCACTGAAGGGGTTTCTTTTATTTTACAAACTGTGCATAAAAATATGTTTATGCAATGTAGTTTTGATAAACCTTTACTGTCATTTAACATAAGAGGAAAAAAATAATTATACCGTAGTCAAAATGGCTGATATAAAATGGTTTAAAAATGTGAAAAAAAATTGCCTTTTTTTACAGTGTATACTTCCAGTCAGAAGGTACCACACCGGCAGATACGGATTTCTGAAATAGCAAAGATAAAGGTCAATGAATAATATTCCTCATCTCTTTTAAAACAATAGGTAAGATGCTGTTTTGATATCCTGTCTAGGGTTGGAGTGTAACAGTATTCACAGGAAAGGGGAATGGGACAAAGGGACAAACAGGGTGAGGGCAAGAAGGGAACACCAGTGGGCAAAGGGATATTTTTTGTATTTTCATTTTTTTTTCATGTATAATATTGACACTGAACAAATAGCCCTGTGCAAAAGACTTTGGGAGTGACCACAGCCAAAATAACAAACAAAATCCCCAACTATCAAGTGCGACCCACAGCTAATCTCACCTAAGTGCAAAAGAAAAGGAAACCAAAAGACAAACACTCCACCTCACTCCCTAACCAAATAAACAGAGTCCAACACACACTTGCAAAACAAAACAGCAGTCACTCCCTATGCAGCAATACAATCACACATACATAACTTACACACAAGTCAAAGCAACAAGGGGGCTAGTGAAGACCTAAACCAAAGAAAACCAAGCGGGGAGACAGCAAGCCAAACTGAGGTCGCGGGGGGGACCGGAGCCTGTCCTTGGAACAACAGGCGTAGGCAGGAACCAACCCTGGGCAGGAGTCAACACTCTGCACGGCGCAAACACTCACAACTTAGATTTGCCAATTAACCTACCCTGCGCACTTTTGGACTGTGGGAGGAAACCGGAGCCCCTGCTGGAAGTCTTTCCCCATTCACCAGATTATATTGCCAGAAGACTGAAAATTAGATATCAAATACTAGAGTGACATAAAAACAAAAAACAAGTTTGCATGTAATGAGACGCAAAACAGAAGAGTCTCTCTTTTTATATTTTGAGAAAACATTTTAACATTTATCCAACCGGTCAAATGGTTTAATACTTCATACAGCAGCATTTCTAAACTCATTCCTCAGCCCACCAGACAGCTCCACGTTTTTGCTCTGTCCCAGATCCCTGCATGCATGAACTTTTACTGCTGTGCTGAGAGCTTGGACAGAGCAAAACTGTGGATCCTTGCAGTGGGGTCCAAGGACTGGCTTGAGAAACCCTGGCATAGAGGAGACTGCAGTGAGAGCCAAGAAAAAAAGAGATTAGAGAGGAAGGTAAAATGCTTCTATTAGCATGGCAAATAAGCTGCAAGTACAGACCCTGTGCTTCCATTACAAACAAAAAGCCTGTTTGACCCTCCTAAACACACAAGTCAGATTAACTTAACCAGGGGAAATAAGCATAAAACTTGGCAAAGACTAGACTATGAAAAGGGAAGGTGAACATCATACTTACAAGAACTTCTGCTAAAGCAAATGGACAAACCCCTTTTAACTGAATCAAGTTACTTAAAAAAATTAATAATCCAAAAATAAATCAATAAAAATTAAGAAAAACACAATCATGCTTTGAACTAATACTGCAGTCAGTCCTAAATGTTCCCATGACATTCTTTTCGTCACGACGCACACTCGGTACATACTGGTTAAAAACCATTTATAATCCTTCATGTACCAGTCTATGATGGAGCACCCCAACCTGGGCCACCCATCCAACATGGCAGATTTCTGCCCCCTGGCCCCGGAGACTAGCAGACCAACCTCTGGAAACAGGGAACCAGGGGGACATGGGTCGCTGACTGGATGGGCGGCTCCAGACTGAGGTGAAGCAGAAGGTAGACTCCACAGCTGAGGACCGAGGAATGTAGACCAAAACCAGGGAACCTGAAGTGGCAAGAACACAAACCAGGACAGACATATAAAACCCAAGCAAACGCATCAGTGGCACAGCCCACCAGCTTGTGAAAGATGGCTACCTGGCATCATGAATCCCTTAATCAAAAACCTTTGTGATGGCAACTTTGCCACCCAGGACTGATCCCTTCTAAAGACCTCAAGTTTCAATGCAAGGTTTCCAAAATGTTTTGAAACATTAGTCCATGTGACTGCTGTGGTTGTCATAACCTGCTCATCGGCTCCTCCTGTGTGCCACGCCCCCTGCTTACCCACGTGTTTCCCGGATTGTACCCAGCTGTGTCTGCTTATTTTCAATCAGTCCTGTGTATTTCAGTCCGTGTCTTACCCGAGTCCTTTGTCCGTCATTGATGTTACCTGATGTCAGTTGCCGTTCAATGTTCCCTGCCCCGGATCACTTAATAAACCCCTTGTCAGCCCTGAATTCGGCTTGTCTGCTCGTTCCTGCCTGCCGATCCGCACGATCGCCGCTTTGCCCGACCGCGTCCCGTGACAGTGGTATTGTTCCAGGCAGGAAAAACAACTTAGGAGAAAATTTCCGTGCATGTTGGGTGTTTGTGGTACTGTAGGGCTGAGGGGGTAATTGAGTGACTATTAACCTTTGAAATCCAATTATATTATTTAAACAGATTAGTAGTTAGACAGTGTGATTTAGATGAGGATAAGGATGTTTTATTGTCATTACAAAACGTGTTCTACATGAAGGGAACAAAATGAGGCACTCAGATCCGGTGTATTAGCAATAATAAAATAGAAATAAAATCGAAAGAACAATACAATGAATAATATGGCAACAATTAAAATAAAATAGAATAAAGACATTAAGATAAATTCCATTAGGAGAATTTAACCATGGATGTAAAGTGAGCAGGTGTGAGTGTAGCAGAGATTACTGAGGTCTGTGTGTAATAAAGTATATGTGACACTGGCTGAGGAAGCAGCAACGTGTGTGTGTGCAAAGTCACAGTAATAACCTGCAGCACTGAGGGATCTATTGCAGCGATGCCCTGACATGTAACACTGGTGATGAATGGCAGTGTTAGATATAGGTATAGTGAGGTACTTATAATTATAGTAGGTGTAGGATCAAGGTCTGGATTAGATTTAGTTAGAAACATACAGGGCAAATCTAGATAACACATACACACACAGATTACATATAAATATAAATTTGGGGGCAGTGTGTAGCTCAGTGTGCTAAGCCTGTGATCAGAAAATAGCCCACTTTAGCCCAGCATGGGCACATCTGTGGGTCCTTCAGCAAGGCCCCCAGCTCCCTGGGTGCCACTATGACTGGCTGCCCGTCACGGCCAGCTCACTCTGAGCAAGTTGGGGGAGGCAAAACGAAAATATCTTGATTGGGATCAATAAAAAGTATTAATTCTTATCCTACGGTCTGAGCATTCGGTCAATCCAAGTACAGAGAGTGGTAATGTGGACAATGCTGCTTGCATTTCCGGCCCAGCAAGGCCTGCTGCTGCTCCACAGCTATATATATTCAGCACTGACCTTTTTCCATTCAGTGGTTGTTAAAGTAACTTTGTGTAGCCTAGTAATGGTGTAGTGCAATATTCTTTGGTTTGTAATATAAGGGATTAAATAATATCCTCCAAGTGAGATACAGGCCCTCCACATTTTCAGTGAAAGGAGACCAGAGAGCATGAAAGCTCTTCCTACATCTGCTGTATCTCAGATTTTCAATAGGAAACATAGAAAACACATCTTTAACCTATTGTCTGAAGGCAGGGGGTCTGGAGGACTTCCCCTGCGTGAGAGTTGTTCTTCCACCCAGCAGAGAGGAGAAGGCTGTGGCTCTGGCCTGTGAGGCGGTGTATTGTTTTTCTGCGGGGAGATGTGAGCATCGGGTGAGACTCGACTCAAATGCAGCCACTTTGAGACAGACGTGGACTTTAAGGAAACACAGACTACACATGGAACAGCAATGACTGTGCTGGGGAACACAGTGAGGGCAGACATATTTATACACAGCACACTAATCAGCGACAAAACAGGTGTACAGGGTTAGGATGGAGAACTATAATGGGATACAGGAGAATTAGGAGGGTTACAAAGGGCCAGCAGCGACCTCTGCTGGCATGAGTGGGAGGAGACATGAAAAAATAAGAGATTACAGATCATGACAGGAGCACCAAGCACAGCAACAGTGGGGTCATGCTCAATTATCACACCACATATATGAGAAAACATTATGAAAATCTGTTCCCAAAAATTGTTCAAACATCAGCATGACTGAAACATACGACTGGTTGGATCTAGGCTACACTGGCACTGACAGCAGAGTGTAACAAATTACCAGCTACGACACATATCCAATGATTCAGAAGAAAGACAATTTGAAGAAACAAAGTGGTTAATTGACTATTGTATAATAATCAAATCACTTCATAATCATGTAATACATAATATGTCACGATGGGAAGAGGGACAATCCGAGGGCAGCCTTGTGGGTTTTATTGCTGAATCAAAAGACATGAATAGAAACCAAAAGGAGGAGGAGAGCGCAAATAGGAGGGAGGGAGAGAGGAATAAGCAGGAGGAGTCGGGGAGAACCTACTAACACGGGGAGCAGAGAGGGGTCCTCCTCCTTTTTGGGTGAAACTAATTGCTTGTGACATGGTAAGAGGCAACTTCTTTCTTGAGAGAAGTTCTTTAAAGGGCAAGAAAACCAAAGCTGTTAATCCAACAGGAAAAAATAGCCTTTGTAGAATTCTATGTGAAGACCCTCTGGGCCAGGCGCCCTGCCGCTCTGCATTGTTTTCTTTGCATGTACAACTTTGTACTCCATAATTTTAATATTTTATCACGAAGCCTGAAGAGCAATATAAACTTTTCATGCTTTAAGTAAATTGTCTCATCCATTATTAGATTTAAACACAGTCATAATCCACAGCAAACTGTACTTACAGCCTTCATCCTGCTCTTCAGTCTCTGACGTGCTGCATCTAAATGGGGACTCGTCAAAAAGCCAAGTGGAGCTGTCATGAATGAAGGCCTTGTTCAAGCTTCCCCAGCCTGACAGCAGGTTAGTCTCTCATTTGACTAAAGTATATTTAACTTCTACAGAACTTTGCAGGCTCATCTAGGATGGAGAATTTCTGCTGCTGAGCGCCTTAGAAAAGATTCTCAGAGGGAGATACGAGTCCTAGGTGCCTGCTGGGTACATATTCACTCCGATCATCATCCGGTTCCGGTTGAGTGAACGCTGGCGCGTTTTTGCTGCCGCTGCTCACCGGTATTCTTATTCTTATTTTTAATTTTATTTTTAAATATTTTTAGTAAACACCTTTTATCTATTTATATTTTCTGACACTACTGGCGGATTTTGCAAGAGTTTGAGTATTGGGCCTAGTTTAACCTACCGGTTTGTTTTGGCTGCGGTCTCCCACGGACTACAATATCTGACGGATTCATTTTACCTGGCTGCCTGGTTTTCCGGCGTCTTCCCCTGTGATGTTGTCTGGTAGGACCTGTGTACTGTTCGTGTTTGCCTGGACTCTCATGTCGTTGGTCCACCGACCTGGTTTTGGCCTTTACCAGTATACAGCTGATGCGCTCCTCCGACTTCGCTTTCACCTGGCTGCTCTACCGCCGGCTGTGCTTCATTCTTACACGGACATCGCATTTTTCCCTCGCCGAAAGTATATTCATCGGGGCTCTCGCCGGAACTTTCATTATGACAACGCCAAGCCAATACAATCTTTCTGGTCCACTTCTCGTTGTTCTCCACTGATCTCTGACCGGGCTGTTAACCACAGTGTATTAGCCAGCCTGGCCAGGTCGGCTAACACTTTCGCCAAATCTGATAGCACCTGTGTCAACTTCGGTCTGCTTAACATCCGCTCGCTTACGAGCAAGGGACATCTCGTTCAAGACCTCCTCACCGACCGTAAGTTTGATTTTTTCTGTTTGACTGAAACGTGGCAGCAGCCCAAAGATTTCTCCCAGCTCAACGACTCCACTCCCCCGGGGTTTGTTTACACCTGTCAACCTCGGGAGTCCGGCCGTGGTGGAGGTCTTGCGGTAATCTATCGTGAGAATTGGAAAGTTCGGTCGTTGTCGGTACCTATCTTTAGTTCTTTTGAATCCGTTGTTTGTCAACTCTCGGGACCTGTTCCAACTGTTGTAGTTGCTATCTACCGTCCTCCAAAGCCAAATTCTGATTTCATAAGTGACTTTGCCGATCTGTTGACCCACTTGGCTACTATTTCTCCTAATATAATACTCCTGGGTGATTTCAACATACATATGGACAACAGTAATCATCCTCTCACCATAAACTTTTCATCCTGCCTCGACAGTTTTGGTTTCAATCAATATATAAACTTTCCCACTCATACTAAGGGCCATACTTTGGACTTAGTTTGCTGCTCTGGATTAACTCCTTTCAACTGTAAGGCTGACGAACTGCCAATCACTGATCATCTGTTACTCTCTTTTAATGTTAAAATGACCCTTTCTGTATTAAAGAATCCTCGCACCATTTCTTACCGTAACATCAAACAAATTAATTCTGACACCCTTTCTGTTGCTTTTTCAAGTATTTTGCATTTCAATAACTTGCTCACTTTAGATGATCTGGTTTCTCATTATAACAGTAGTCTTAATAGTATTTTAAATTCTGTTGCTCCTATAAAAATCAAATCTGTATTATTTTCTCAGTCAGCACCCTGGTATACAGCTGAACTCAGGCTTATGAAAGCAAAGGGTCGACAGCTTGAACGTCTGTATAAAAGAACTGGTCTCACAATCCATAAAGAAATGTATAATAATCATATTTCATATTATAAGGAATGCATTAATCAAACCAAATCTACTTATTTTACTAACATTGTCTGTTCAAATGAAGATTCTACTAAATCACTGTTTTCACTGCTTAACTCTACTTTCAAGCCACCAGATTCTCTACCTATTCACCTCTATTCATCTTCCTTTTGTGACTCTCTAATGTTATTTTTCATTAACAAAATTCACAAAATCCATCAAGACTTGGTTCCTGATGTTTTTTGTAGTACCTCTCCTGAAATTATGTTGCCATTACATTGTTTTTCTGCTTTTCAGCTTCCCTCTGTTTATGATATTTCAGATCTTATCTGTAAGTCAAAATCCTCCACCTGTCAGTTAGACCCCATTCCTACACCTCTAGTCAAAGCCTGTCTACCCTCTCTGCTTCCCCTTATTTTTGCAATCATTCATTCTTCACTAACCACTGGAACCGTTCCTGTTTCTTTCAAAACTTCTGCTATCACCCCAGTATTGAAAAAAACAGGTCTTGATCCTAATCATTTTGATAATTTCCGCCCTATCTCAAATTTACCATTCCTTTCAAAAATTCTTGAAAAAATAGTTGCAACCCAGATTCATTCTCACTTAACTAATAACAATTTATATGAACAGTTTCAGTCCGGTTTTCGCCCTCTCCATAGCACTGAAACAGCACTCATAAAAATAACCAATGACCTTCTTATGGCAGCTGACTCTGGGTTTCTTACCATTCTTATTCTCCTTGATCTGAGCGCAGCCTTTGACACTATCTCTCACTCTGTTCTCCTTAGTAGGTTAATCTCCATTGGTCTCTCCCATACACCATTAGATTGGTTTAAATCATATTTGTCTGACCGCACTCAGTTTATCCAGCTTAAATCTTTCACTTCTCAGCCTTCCCCTGTTGCCACTGGTGTCCCCCAGGGATCTGTTCTGGGGCCCCTCCTCTTCATTATTTACCTTCTTCCTCTTGGTCATATCTTCCGTAAATATAATATTCATTTTCACTGCTATGCCGACGACACCCAGCTTTATTTGTCTACTAAACCTGATTCCACTCTTCCTCCACCTTCCCTTAGCCTCTGTTTAGCTGAACTTAAATCATGGTTTTCTTCAAACTTTCTTAAACTTAATAGTACTAAAACAGAGTTTCTTCTAGTAGGCTCCAAATCAACAATATCCAAAACTAATTGTTTTCCCATTGCCATAGATGACTCTTTGGTTTCCCCGTCCCCATATGTGAAAAGCCTTGGTGTCATACTAGATAGCACTTTATCTTTTAATTCACATATCAATAATATCACTCGGTCTGCATATTTTCATCTGCGCAACATTAATCGTCTCCGTTCTTCTCTCACCCCACACGCCACCGCCATTCTTGTCCATAGTCTTGTCACTTCCCGTATCGATTACTGTAATTCACTTTTATTTGGTCTTACTCAAAAATCCATCAATAAGCTCCAACTTGTCCAGAACTCTGCTGCTCGCATTATCACCAGGACCCCTTCTATCCACCACATCACTCCTGTTCTGCAGCAGCTTCACTGGCTACCAGTTAAATATCGCATCAATTTCAAAATCCTCCTGTATACATTTAAGGCCATACACCACCTCTCCCCTCCATATTTGTCTGATTTGGTTCAGGTCGCCATTCCATCTCGCTGCCTCAGATCCTCTTCCTCTCTTCTTCTCTCTGTCCCTTCCCACCGTCTTGCCACTATGGGGAGCAGGGCTTTCTGCTGCTCTGCTCCCCGGCTCTGGAATTCGCTTCCTCCCGACATTACTAACATTACTTCTCTTCCTCTGTTTAAATCTAGACTCAAAACTCACTTGTTTAAAACTGCTTATTCCATATAACCATTTTTTGAATCTGTCTTCTTATTTTGGATTGTTTTCTAAAGAATTATGTTAATTATCTCCTTTTATGTTTGTTTTATCATTTGTTGTGTACAGTGCCCTTGAGTGTCTTGAAAGGCGCTTTTAAATAAAATGTATTATTATTATTATTATTATTATATTCAAGACAGAGTTAGGACCGACTCCAAAAATTCTGCACTGTCTCCCAGATTGGGGGAAAAATTTGTATTTTACTGAAAATTTCATTTCTAATAGATGGAATCTGATTTACCTTAGACTTGGTCAGCAGTCATGTGGATAAATTTCAGAACAACAGATGGCCTGGGGGCTGGGGGGGACAGGCAGGTTGGCAGGTGGGGGCACGCGGAATGCTCCTGGGGGTGTGGTGGGTGTGCTTATATGATTTACAGGAGCCGAGGCTAAGAGAGGCACTAAACTGCACAAACATCCTCATATACGAAGTTTTACATGAAAAGGGGCCATGGGCTTGTTGGCGCTATAATTCTTAGCACTCTGACTTGCTCTCTGGGGCTTTGGGTTTTTGAGACAATATGAGAAGGGCAGGTGCCCTTTGGCGTGGAATGTCTCCCATTCCTGTTATTCCTTCTTCCTCTTTTTGTTTTCTTCAAGTGCCAACAAGAGAAATTAATATGACAATAGCAAAGCATCTGTAATTGCAACAATTTTCTGGGAGAAGGGGTGTGTTTTTTGACATAAATGCAGGGGTGCCAATATTTTTGGCCATAACTTTTTTTTTCTTATTTTTCTTATTTTTCAAACCAAAAAGTTACAGCACTTCAGCCATTCACATTTATAAAACAATATGACCAATCACTAGTTCAACCTCCCAGCCATTTATCCTTCAAAAACATGGCCCTAGAAACGTTCCCACATTTTCATCATATCTTGTTTCCCATTTAGTCTGTCCAACATTTTTTCATATGAAGCTGCCTTAATCATCTCATCGGTCCATTCCTATATATTGGGGATTATTGAGGATTTCAAATGCCTTAATATTACCCTCATGGCAGTTATGAGTCCCACCATCACAGCCTTAAACTGTTTATTATTCCCCTTTGGCAATTCCACTCTATCTCCTAGCAGACAGAGTCGGGTTTTCGGGGTAAAGTAAAGCCTAGCCATTTGTCCAGGAGATCAAGAACTCTACCCCAAAATGGATATACCTGAGAGCACTGCCACAGCATGTGTAAATAAGCCCCCACCTGCCTTCTAAAATTCCAACACTGATCAGTATTAATTAGTCCAGTTCTATTTAGTCTAACTAGTGTCCAGTACTATCTGTGTATAATTTTATACTGAATAAATTTACCTTTTACTTCCCTATAATATTTCCCCACTCTAGAAAGTATTCTTAACCATTCATCTTCTCTATTTTAACACTCGTGACTCAATGCCTCAGTTGCAAAAACTTCCAAAAACTCCCTCCTCCTCCTACATCATACTTACTCTTTAAGTCTGATTATGACATAAACATCCCATTTACGAATAAATCCCAAGGAGTTTTCACCCCTTTGGGTTGCCATTGTTTCCATACTTTTTCCTATTTGTATTTCAGGATTGTGCCAAATTGAGGAATATGGCTGCATGTCATGTGATACTTTAAGCTTCTTATGTATTTTGATCCATATATTCCTCGAAAAAGATATTATCGGGTTTGTGTTTCTTATATTGTCCCCCCATTGTGACAGAATGTGCAGAGGTTGAAATAGTGAAGCCAAATCGCTCTCGATAGCTATCCAGTCCACATCAGAATTCACATTCTTCCAGTGATAGTAGAGTTTGGCTATTTCAAATGACATGCTATATAATCTAACATCTGGCAATCCTAGACCTCCCTTGGCTAAGTAATTTTAATCCTATAGGTTTTTTTCTTTCACAACAAAAATCTTTTACTATACTCTCGTACTGTTTAAATATCCTTTCCGGAATATTAAATGGAAGCATCATAGAGAGATAATTAACTTGAGGTACCACAACCATTTTAGTAACATTAACTTTCCCCCCATAAGGATAATTCTGCTTTCCATTTGTCCATATTAAGTTTAATTTTGTTCAATGAGGGTTCAAAATTCAGAATTATTATTTTGTCAATATATAAACTCAACAGATTTAAATTTCATGTTTATAGTTCAATTTTATGTTATATAAACAAAATAATTTTTAATACAGAACATTTTTTTATTAATTCAACAGCACCCATGTTCAATCCACTTAAGTTTGGAAGGTGTATTGGAAGGTAACGCAGATATTTCTTAAGTGGGCATCCAGAGATATCGTCCCCCCTCCAAGCACCCCTTTTCTCCACTAGTTCAGTATGGAGCTCGACAGGAGGAATGGAGAGGTAGAGAAAGGGGTTAGTCTCACACATAATGTAATGCAAAATAAAGAGTAAATACAAGTGCCATGAAGCAGAATTGAGCTCCAGCAGGCCTCGACTTACAGTAAAGGAATTGTAAGGCAGACATGCTAACAAAACAGCTTTACATTCCCAATTCCAAACCATTAATGGGCAACCTTAGAGTGACAACGGCTAAAAAAAACCTTAGCTATAAGCAGGAATGAAACGTTGTGAAAAGCCAAGACTCCACATGAACATGTTCTCCCCTTGCAGAGTCAGATCACGCATTTGAAGTGTTCCCAAGTGTTTGTGTGTTTTAGGTTCCTGTTAGTGAGGGGTCCTTTGCCGTTCTGTCTGACATCCAACAGAAAGTCCACTGTGTCTCTGCAACTTAAGCTGAGTCAGTGTAAGTGTGTGGCTCAGTAGCTCAAGTATTTGGGCTTGTAATCCAAAGTTTGCTGGTTTAAATCCAGCTTCAGATGGATAACTGTATGTTTATGGGCCATTGAGTTATGAAAAATAATCAATGTAGTGAATCACTATATTCTCAAATTACTTGTTGTACTTTTACGAACAACACCGTTTATTAAACAAACAAATCTGCATTGGCAGAATGAAGAATTAAAAATGAAAATAAACTATCATTTAAGATACTGTGGAAAACTGAATATACAATATTTGTAAATTGAAGGAAGAGTCCATTAACTTAACGGAAAATGTGCTGGTAATTTTCTGCCAGTACATTTTCCATTTTTTGGTGGATTTTTTTTTTTACAGTGTATGACACGCTTGAAGTCACTGAGCTCAAGTGAAAATTAATATATTTACATCTAGTATGTTTCATGAATTCACTGTATTTCCTCTGCAATGATCAGTTTCATCTAACTGGTGATGTTAAAGGCAGAGAGCTGAAATTTAGTTTAGTCATGACCTCAAAATTTAATTGAAGTAGGTATTCTGTACAACCAGACGGAACTGCTGGTTGGGCTGGTCATCACCTGCGTTTTCTAAGTGAGGTCTAAATGTAAAGTTTCAAATTGCACAATATATATTAATCTGTTTTTAATGTTTTTACAAAATATTTTTTATGTGTTTGCATCTTATATTTTGTATAATGGGCTTGTACATTTGATTCTTCCTTGATTTTGGTGTAATGAATTTTAACTAGTGAAAAAGAGAGAAGCTTTTGGGAAGCATTATTGAACTTATTGTCCAGAGTCACTTGGGTGACAATTAAGGTCAATATAAATCACCTATTACCCACTGTAATCCTTTGTATTCCCCCTGCACACTCTGTTAACAAAATAAGAGGGTTGAAGTCAAATCAGGTTAAAAAGGTAAATTTGATCCTCCGCCTATCGCGGAAGATGCGTTCCAGACCCATCAGCGATAAGTGAAAATCCACGATACAGAAAGACTATATACATTTTTTTTAAGTTTAAGCCTTAACATACCCATCCCACATGCTTTAAACACATGTAAACTCATTAAAACAACACATATATCTGTTTGTCGGGCTAAGGATAGGAGTGACATAATAATAATAATAATAATAATAATAATTATAAAAAAAATAATAATATGTAATATATATATACACACGGGGCGGCATGGTGGTGCAGTGGTTAGCACTGTTGCCTCACACCTCTGGTACCTGGGTTCGAATCTCCGCCTGGGTCACATGTGTGTGGAGTTTGCGTGTTCTCCCCATGTCGTCGTGGGGTTTCCTCCGGGTACTCCGGTTTCCCCCCACAGTCCAAAAACATGCTGAGGCTAATTGGAGTTGCAAAATTGCCCATAGGTGTGTATGTGTGAGTGTATGGTGTGTGAGTGTGCCCTGCGATGGGCTGGCCCCCCATCCTGGGTTGTTCCCAGCCTCGTGCCCATTGCTTCCGGGATAGGCTCCGGACCCCCCGCGACCCAGTTGGATAAGCGGTTTGGAAAATGGATGGATGGATGGATATATACACACACACAACTTTCTCTCTATATATGTAATGGAATATATAAAAACATATATGGCTCTTACACATTCTTTTCATCCTTCTTCATGTAGCGTACTGTTGATTCATTCAAGCCATAATGGCGAACGCCGTCCTAACGCTTTCCTTCCCGAAGCACATCCAGAAGTTTTACCTTCTCCTGAATGGTCAACGTCTTCCATCGTAGGGCTTAGAACAAAACGAAAACAATCGGACCACAAACAATGTACGGGATACGCAGAGAATTGTGAGGCGTCGGAGAAAAAGCCGCGATATAGTGGGGGAATCGCTGTAATGTGAAATCTGCCAATCCTGGTTTTCAGCACCATGGACAGAAACCTGTCGTTTATATGGACCTATTATGCCCATTTTCACTGTTCATAATTGGATTTTTATGGTCTGCTAGAATAGATTCTCCCTTTTAATAGATGATATCCTAGAATCCAATATATTATTGCAGGGCTGTTTTCATTTGATATTAACCAAACGTGATATATTTATTTTTACTTTTGATATCTCATCCTTTTCCCCTTATCTGATAAGAGCCGCTGTCTGCTGAGACAAGCTGGTGTATTTTTACTGCTCATTGAAAAGTGGGTGGTGTGGACTTTGTGTATTACATCACACTCTGAGACAGTCACTGATTGGTGGGCTCTGAGGGGGCGGTGTGACCTGAAAATCATCCATCAATCAACCCAGGATGGGGGGACAGGCAAGTGTAAGGCAACAGTGATAACCACTGCACCGCTCCTGAAAATCATGAAACATTTTAAATGTTGAAATATTTTTGAAATATTTATAAAAATAAACATTGAGCAGTATACATGATATAGCGACTCATTAATGAATACGCAATATAATAAGATTCAATTTTGCTTTCACTACTTAAAGCGCCAGAACAACGCATTTGAAAAAATCAACAGCTATATCTCTTACCAGAAATCAGGAACAGGTTAAGAAGATCCACAGATTTCGTCGCGAGCAGTTTAATATACGAACTATTTCCTTCTACCCAACTCCACACACCAATAATATCACTGCGCAGCAGATATCGCCAGGGAGCTCGCGCTCGTGTCTAATGCGCAGAGATACGAGTAGTGTACTTCGATAGAAGCACGACATTTCTACGGCTGATATTTCCAAACCTGAACAACTCCCAGCAGAACAACTTTGATGGATAGATAGCATTAAGGCCCCTCTAAAATATCTTTTAATAGTTTTTTGTGAACCTCTCATTTAAACGAAGTACATCGTGGTTCTCATGAATTTGAAAGCCTAGATGCCTCATCTCGCTTTTCCACAACGTGTCAGCAGCGCCACCATCTTGGAGCGATAATTAGACATAAACAAGCAACATGTCAGGGTGTAGATGGAAAGATCTTTTGGCCATAACTTCTTTACTAATTAACGCATTTATATCTTACAATTATGTAGAATAAATAAACAAGCCCACCACTACTGCCCCCCCCCAAATTTATGTAGTACTGCTCACAGTATTCTCAACAAAAACTAATCATGCTAGTATCCCGTCAGTGTCACAGGCTAGTAAACATGTTATGTATCTTATTTGACCGTACTGCAAATTTTTTTACCTGTGAAATGTGGTTCCCTGTTTTCTAGTTTTAACATTCCTCATGTTGTTGCAGTTTCGAAAATAGTCGGTTCACTAAGTCATATCTATGAATCCTCTATTTCACAATTACCGTGCCAATAGGGCGTATCACCCAACGAGGCATCCAGGCTTTCAAATCTATGGTGGTGCTGCCTACGCTACTACCCGTCACATGACACAGGAGCTACCGAATACCCGCCAATCGGGAGCCGGCTAGATCAACCACGCCCACCCGTCACATACAAAAGAGTGAGGCGAAAGAAGCGAATCAGTTGAAAAATGTCACCATTAACGCGGTATTTAGTAGTCTGGAGATATTTTACTTTAAGCAAGGCACAAAATAAAGTTGTAGTATTTGTAATAAAATTTGAAGATTAGCCATCCCCGAGGAGCTGACAGGAAAGTCAGGTACAGATATAGTCCTCATTAACCAGCTAGTCAGTTACTAAACGTCGCCAAATAAGGTTGCCTTTTCCTATGATTTTTTTTTTCAGTAAAATTGACATTAAACAAAGTAATCTGAGACCTGAGATATAACATTGGCAACGATGGTCATTTTTTACAATCATGGATATTTTAACATTGAGAACGTGTGTCTCATGTCATTTTCACATAGAGGGAGTTTAATTGTTTTTATCTATGTCTGTGTGTCAACATATATCTATTAAGTTATGTCACTCAAATGTATGATTAGTATCGACATTTCGGTAGACTACTATGTTGTAATAAAACTGTATGGTCCTCTGGGAGTTGGGCAGTAGGAAGGAAATGTAAAGTATCAATAAGAAATACTATTAATGAAGTAGCCGCCCTATCCTTTTACTTTGTATGGAGTGTGTATACAAGACACAACTAATGCAGTTGTACTGTTATGTATATAATTTAAAAGGTATACTTGCCAGCAAAAGATTGAGTTAATAAAATTAAATGAAAAATATTAATACCCCTTGTCATTCATAGCATTATCCATCCATCCATCCATTTTCCAAACCGCTTATCCTACTGGGTCGTGGGGGGTCCGGAGCCTATCCCGGAATCAACGGGCACGAGGCAGGGAACAACCCAGGATGGGGGGCCAGCCCATCGCAGGGCACACTCACACACCATTCACTCACGCATGCACACCTACGGGCAATTTAGCGACTCCAATTAGCCTCAGCATGTTTTTGGACTGTGGGGGGAAACCGGAGTACCCGGAGGAAACCCCACAATGACATGGGGAGAACATGCAAACTCCACACACATGTGACCCAGGCGGAGACTCGAACCCGGGTCCCAGAGGTGTGAGGCAACAGTGCTAACCACTGCACCACCATGCCGCCCCTTCATAGTATTATATACTTCTTAATTTTACAAAGACTTTTTCCTATCATATTTTTAAGTTTTTGAAGTTGATAATCTGGAAAATTGCTGCCTGGGATCAACTATCCATTCTTGACTCTTGGAATAGGAATTGAAGTCGAATAAAACAGCCTTACAGCACCCTCTTGTGACATACAGTAATATGGGAAACAGAACAATTACTAACTGAACGCAACATCCCCCCTTTACTTATGTATTCTTCTTCCTGCAGCAGCACTGTATTCTATAAAAGACATGCCTTACCTGTAACATTTCTTCCTTTAAGGTCACTACACCCCAGACAAAACAATAATGTAAGTTCAACAAAAAACATTTTGTTTGTGCCTTCCTGTAAGTGCACAACCTTTTCACTATGAACTGCCTGTTTTGCTTCCAACAGAAATCAATTACAATTAGAAATGTTCCATTCACTGAGGACCACAGTAAGAGGTTCTATGAACAACTGTTATATATTTTACACTGAATCTCTCTTTTCCTTTAAGGTATCTCTTTCTAACCAGAAAATCACGCTCAGAACATCCATTTCATTTCTTTGTTTAATTCTGTGAAGTTCCATAGTCCTTGAGCCGATGATGGTTTGTGTGCCCTGGCTGCACAGCTTCCAGTTCCTTAGGCCATTTCAAGCTCAACTGTTCTTAAAGGACCAGTCTTTGGCAGGACTGGAAATTTGGGAAGTCCACTGGGTAATGAGGCCAAATGGGCAGCATGCCATGCTTTCCCGTCAGCCAGGATGGGTCTCGATGGGTGCAGAGAATTTCTAATGCCCTTTTTGCACATGCGCTGGTTTCCACAGCCGCACTCTGTGCCCTTCTCTGAATGAGGGAGTGCGAGCTCCCTGTCTTGCATCACAGTACTGTTTCATGCGAGGTTGGCAAAGAGACACCCAGCAATGCACTTTATTATCATGTCACTTAATTATCACTTATGCCCCTTCAGTATCAGGTCAAGTACAAACACTACACAAGCAGAGTATTCTGTGGGGAAAAATTAATGTCCTCAACTGCTGAGAGCAGCGTGCTGGTTATGCTCTGTGAGCTCATTACTCTCTGTAGTGCTTTTCAATGCTGCATTGAGCAGTTGCCAGGATGTTATGCTGCCTCTGAGGATAACTGTTTGTTTAGAAGTAGAATAATTCAGAATAATTCAGAAGATGGATACAGATTTTCTCTTATTAAACAAGAGACTGACTCACTCATAATTGTCCAATAAGAGGTAAGGAGCATTCCTATTGAACAATCATGACTTCTAGCTTAAGTTAACTCCGCTAACTGAGAAATCCTGCTTAGTGGAAGACCTCCCTGGTCAGAAGAGAACAACTACAACAACCAAGAGTCACTACCTGGCTTCTGGTTATTGTGCATTAGCTCACAGCTCAGACTGGGAGTCATTTCATAATGAATCGACTCCTCAAGTCCAAGCCTTGCAGTGGACTGCAAAGCATCCAGGGACACTGCGCAGCACGTTAAAGGACAGCTCTTATGGAGTGACCACTAAACGTAAAAGTGGAAAAATAAATCATTAAAAAAATTTTAAATGAATAGTTAAGGAAGATGTGGCATTTGATTATGTCCATGTATTTTATAATCTATTCAGTACAGGATCATAGGGGAGTCACAATAGGACATACTGTAAGGAAGGGGAATATTCTGCCAAGAAGGTCAGTGCATCATAGGACTCACTGACAGACACAGACACACACAGGCACAAGGAAACAAGCAGCAGAGCTCAGCCATGATGTTAAGAGCACGACACCCTGAGCCAACAAGCCTGTAGGACCTAAGAACAAACTTAGATTTGGGTTTAAAGTGTTCTATCTGGGATTTTCTTGCTGTTGGTACTACAGCCAGACACACAACAGTCTGTAGTCATGATCCTCGTTCCCCAGTAAAATACTCTTATTTTCTTTCATGCGTACTTTGACAAAGACATCAGCTTAATACAATGCATAAGGCTCACAAGTTGAAACTTCAAGAATAGGCACAGACCATGACATCACCTTAAAACCAGCTTGGAAGGTGATGAAATTGTAACCTGGCTGTCTTCATCGCCTGATTTAATCCCCATCGTTAACTATGGGGCCTTAATGTAGCATAAGATTAACCACGATCACAAACATTACACTTCTCAGAGCGGCATCTAGGAGGTTGTCCTAGTTGCTTGTGAGTGTGTGTGTGTGTGTGTGAACTGATAGCAGGCTCATGATGGTCATTGACAAGAAAGAGCATTAAACTTGACAAAAGGGACCACAAAGAATGCCAGATTGTTATTCTTTATATAAATTCAATAACTAACTAAGTCTTCTTTTATTATTGCTTCTCTTAATAGAAAAGAGAGAAAAATCCATCAGTTTCTTTTGATTTCGTTTGTGACTAATTTTCTCTAAAAAAGAATTTACTTTTAGCAAGACAAAACTTCTGAATTCATATTCTCAGTCTGTCAGTTTGCACGCACACACACACACACACACACACACACACACAGTCAAATGCATTCATACATGTTTATATATAATCAGGAGTGGTACTTTCACTACGATATGTCACCCATGTGCACTGTCTTCGAGTAGTGAACCAGTTTTCAATACAATGGTTAAAAAAACTCAAACCTTCAGTGCCTCGTTGTGCCATCTCTACCAGTGTTTTTTTCAACAGGGAAAATACAACTTGTATGCTGGCCTTAGAAGCACAACTTCTATGACCACTGCTTAGACGGGGTGGTTGATAGATGGGAGTAGCGGCACCCTCATAGGGACGTTTTGGAGGGGGGGGAATTCCCTTTCCGTGGGACGTTCTAGGTGACGGACCGGTGTGATTGTTCCTTCCCCGAGGGAGGGTCCTGATCCCCGGGGGGGAGGGGGTGGTCTGTTTTAACTATGTCTTTATTGGGACATATATGTCTTAGGGTCGGGACAGGACTATATACAGTAGGCGGTTCTGGTCCTGTAACGCTTGCCTGTGCCCGAAGTGTGGGGATTACTGTGCATTGCAGTGCTATTGGTGTGCCGTGCCCTAATAGGGATGTTGTGTGGTGCGGGATTTACTGTGTGGTAGCGTGGGTTAATAACACACACTTGAAAAGGGGTGGTGTGCTACGGGGAGAAAGCGGGACCGAACTCTTTGTGAATCCAGATCCGACCCAACGGGTCGCTGCATGAATTGTACTGAATAAAAGTATCTTTGTAATTGTAGCTGCAGTCTGGTGGTGATCTGTTCTCCTTTCACAGCCTCTGACGCTAGTTTGGGTTCGTTACATTGGTGGCAGCGGTGGGATCATTTCTTTCCTTTGTGGTTTTCCCGTTTAGAAATCTAGAATCAGCTTTAACATGTCGGAGGCCGAGGATAGTGTACAATCTCCTAATTATGAGGGCGCTGATTGTCCTGTTACGTCTAGAGAGTGTTTTCTCAATCTCCCGGTGGCCCCGCCTGCTCACCCAATATTTATACCGGAAACTTTTAATGGTGTGGGGCGTGAGTGGTCTGACTGGTCGGAACAATTTGATCTGGCGGCTGAGGTAAACAGGTGAGATGAGTCTCTGAAAATTAAGTTTATGTCTTTGCTATTGTCTGGCCGTGCTAGGGAGATGCTAACTACATCAAAAACCAAATGAATTAAAAAACGTGGAAAATAACGTTGAAATAATATTTTTAACGATGTCGCTGCGATATCGCTATTTGTAAAAAAGAAAAAAAAAGAAAAAAATAGTTACTGGAAAAGCTACAGCGTTTTAAAAGTATTTGCTCTACCGATAACCTACTGAAAGAAGTAAAGCTAGTAGTGTCGTTCATTTTAGTTAGCTACTCCACAACACTGGACATAAAAATAACTGAACAATGTTAACATTTTCATAATTTAAGCCCTCTCAACAGAAGCACTTTAATGAGAATATTTGAAAAATTAACTGATAACATATCAGTTATCTATATTTTTTAAATTTACTTTGAAAACAGACTCAAATTAAGCCTATACGAAAAATTCAGAAGCCTATACAGTCTCAAATGAAGCCTGTTGCGTTTTTATACAATCGGTCTGGGATTCCGCTTAACGTCACGCCCGAAGCTCACACTTTGATTGCAAACGTGAAGAAACATAACTATTGTCACGTACACCGACGGATGTCATCAATTAAGCCTGCATATGGGAGACTACAAAGGGACAGCACACGCAACGGGGGTTGCGAAGTATTGCCAATGTTTCATTTCTATATCGAGCGCTTGCTTGTCCAGTGTCATTCCCTCGTTCCTTACCTTGCCTGCCTTCCTTTCCCAGAGCAGCCCTCGTCCCTGAACCTCCCGTCCTGCCTTCCCTGCCAGCCCCAGGATCTCTCGTCTCCCCTTCCCTTCGTCTCCGTGTCCTGTGCCTGCCTGTTGGACTGGATCTCCCCGGCTACCGAATCTACCTTCTGTCCCCGACCATTCTTCTTGCCTGGCCCATTGAAAGCCTGTTACCTGCTCCATCTAATAAAGATCGCTCTGTTCCGCATTCCTGGGTCCGCGTTTCCCTGCCGAGGGTGTCCTAACAATTATGTCTCCAGTAATAATTTTCTGCTAATAGCATTAATTCTCTTATTTCGGTATCGGTGTACTGCATGTACATGTTATCACCATCAAAGAAAAAAACGCGTTATGACTTATCAGTCATTATTATTGTTTTTGTCGTTTATTTAATCGTGTAGCAATACTGCCACTTGTCATATTATTAATTGCGTATTTATATAATATTAACCAATGACCAATCTCTGTATCTTACTAGCATCTTTTGCGCATTTGTTTTTGTATCAGCCGTAGCGGTCTGCAGGGGGAATCGCAGAAGCTGGAGTTTCTTAGAGCGCTGCATGGGTTTGGACAAACATTAGGTATTGGTAATATCCATCCATCCATCCATTTTCCAAACCGCTTATCCTATTGGGTCGCGGGGGGTCCGGAGCCTATCCCGGAATCAATGGGCACGAGGCAGGGAACAACCCAGGATGGGGGGCCAGCCCATCGCAGGGCACACTCACACACCATTCACTCACACATGCACACCTACGGGCAATTCAGCAACTCCAATTAGCCTCAGCATGTTTTTGGACTGTGGGGGGAAACCGGAGTACCCGGAGGAAACCCCACGACGACACGGGGAGAACATGCAAACTCCGCACACATGTGACCCAGGCGGAGACTCGAACCCGGGTCCCAGAGGTGTGAGGCGACAGTGCTAACCACTGCACCACCATGCCGCCCCATGTATTGGTAATATTACTGGACAAAAATATATCGTTATTGGTGTCCACCAAAGTTTCCAGCACTAGCTACAAGAAATGAGATTGAATGCATTAGCTCGTTTTTATTTGTATTTATTTTTTAAAAAGTTTCTTACATTATATCCGTGCTTTTTAAAGGTTATATCTCAATTTTTCAAAAGTAAACACAAAAAGGATGACACTTAATGCCCCCTCCCTGCCCCCACCCTATTTAGAACGTTAGGCGTTCCACATTACGTAAAAAATGCAGTACTACGTCATGATGCACCGCTTATAAATAATCTGTTTGATAAGGGAGAAGCAAACACAAACGATTCGTGAGTGCATCGTACGTGTTGTAAGAGCAAGTGAAGCTGAAAGACATTGACAGTGAAGGTAAGGCCTCCCCTTCAAAATGTATACTTCACTTAGATCAAAGGTCTTGAACTAAAAAAACGCTGGGAGATGCTAAACTACCGACCGCAAAACGTGCAGACTGGCGGGTGTCAATTGCGCTGGAATGACATTACATGGTTTTAATTTTTCTCTGATATCGGCCGGCCAGATACAGTCATTTCTTTGAGACCCCTGAATTTAAATAATAATTAATTTTTATAACGATGGTGGCCTATATAATGTGTCGATTTGCTTGTGAAGTTGTTCAGCTGGTTGACATGGCATTGATTACTGCTTTTTAAGAAAGTGCATGTAGTCTCACACTGTAGAAGTCCATTGCTCAGTTGTCAGCATGCTCAGCGTGTCGCCTGTGATGTGTCCTGCACAGCAGCAGGCTACATTGCGTTTAATGGACTAATACTTCTTCAACCCATTAAATGATTCCTTTCTCTCTCCCTGCCAGTGATGGCACCCTCTATCAATCTCTTCACCTTCCTCGTCCTGTCCCTGGTGGGGGGCAGCTCTTCATGGGACGAAGCTTCGCCTTGCGGATCCGGCTCCATCCTGACAAGGCCCTACACGGCCTTGTGTGAGCTGGATGCGGTGTGGGGCTTGGTGGTGGTGGTGGCGGCAGCGGCGGCGGCCCTCGCCTCGCTGATCCTGCTCCTGGTGGTACTGTGTCGCCTGCGGAAGATCACAGAGGCTGAGGAGCGCAGCGGGGTGGCGCCGCTACTCCTGCTGCTCGCAGCCATATTTGGGCTCTGTGGCCTCAGCCTGGGATACATCGCTGAGCAGCAAGAGAGCCTCTGCTTCGCCCGGCGTGTCCTGAGGGGGGTGTTGCTTGCTATCTGCAACACCTGCCTAGTGTTCCAGGGTCTGCGACTGCGCCGGTTGGGACAAGGTGCTCATAGCCCCAGCACAGGTCAACTGATGGGGCTGGCGGTGGCCTTGGCCATGTTGGATCCGGAGTGGATCCTTCTAGCCACGATGTCCACGTGCCAGCCAGCCTGTGAATACCAGCCGCTGGACTTTGCGCTGGCCACCACGTATGTGCTGGTCCTGCTCCTGGCAGCACTGGTGGGGGCGGCCTGCAGTCTGTGGAGGCAGCAGCCACGGTGGAGGTGCAGGACCATGTGGCTGCTCATCACCTGCCTGGCCTCAGTCCTGCTGTGGGTGGCCTGGATCACCTTCTGCCTGTATGGCAACGCGGCGCTTGGCCTGTCCCCAACATGGGACAACCGGGTACAGGCAGTGGTGCTGCTGGCACAGGCATGGCTGCTCATACTGCTGCACGCTGCTCCTGAGGTCCACGCCACCTTACGGCCCCCGTCCCGCATGAGAGAGGCCAATTTAGCGGAGGGCCTTTCTCACCTGTAGTTTGGAGCAAACCGGGACTTCGTGTTCAGTGACAACAACTCAGGTATGGTACTTTGTTTTCGCTTCTTTGACCTACTCTGTGACTCTGTGTGTACTTGAGAGAGAGCATAGCCCTCGCTCTTTCCTCACATGGAGCCCCTACTGGAAGTCTGTGGAACAGCAGCATATAAGCAAGGTCTATGGACCTTTCCCTGTAACTCAGATCTCACTTGAGCAGAGCTCAAGTGGTTGGTCACTTTTAGCACCTTTATGTATTAACATTAACTGTATTTATTAACATTTTATTCTATATGCTGTGCTATGTCTGTGACTAACCAGTTTTTTAGCCTGAGGCCATTGATTTTATGTGTTTTAGGATGATGCATAACCCTGTTTTAACCCGACCCTTGTGCCGAGGCCTGAGGTCTACGGGTCTGTTCCTTTTTTAAGGTTTTAATATTTTAATGGCTTGCATTTGAGGTGACATTTTAATTATGTTAATGGCCATATGATTGTAATTAGATTTTAAAGTGTGTATATGTATTACTTGTTTTTATTGTTATGTTTTGCTTATCCTATAGGGAATGGTTCTGTAATATATTTGTTTAATATTGTTTTAAAGGTGTTTTATTGTGTGACTTTAAAATGTACAGAACTGTTTAATAAAGCATGGAGAAAAAAAAAAAAAAAAAAATCTGTTCTTATCAGTTTAATATCTGATGCGTCCCCCATGGAGGGGACCACATATTAAACGGATTTTTGGAACAGGGAGCCGGAAGTGGGGCTTGCCCCGTCCGCTCCACGCATCGACCCGGTATTGCAGTGTTTCTGGGAACGGTGCACCTCTACTGCCCCCTGCTGTTGAAAGACAGAGCTGATCGGTGTTCCGCTTATCAGACCGAGAGCCTGCGCCGCTTGCCAGGCGATTAGCCGGTGTCGTGAGGGACGGACCCTGTGCCATCTTCTCCTGCCATGTCGCTGACTAATCCAGAAGGAAAATGACTTTTAATATTCGAGTTTAAATGAGCAAGTGTAACAGCTCTACTGCTTCTTACGTTTTTTCATTTTATGCAAAGTGACATTTTTGTATTTTTCTTTGACTTTTTTATCCAGCTAGGTTTATTAATGAATTAATTCAGAGTATGTATCCTTGGCCAAGCTCCATGGATTATATGCTGCTGTTGGAATCAATCTTGTCACATCTGTTATCAGATGCCGCTGTCTGGGAGGTTTGAACCCCCATTACTGCATGTTCTAGCCTTGATTGTGCTGGTTTGCCTGAGTCACTGCTGTTTCTGCTGCATCTGAAAAACATACAGGCAGCTTAACTGGCGTCATTAACAGGAAGATCAATCCTGTTGATACTCAACCTTCAGATGAGCTGGAAAGAGCAGCAGCAAGTGAGGAAAAATCTTCTGGAGTTAAGTACTTGGCACGGCAAGGCCTGGCTTTTCGAGGTGTTTGTAAGGAGAGTGGGAATTTCAACCAGCATCTAATGCAAACAGCAGAGGGCGCTGCAGAACTGACCATGTGGCTGAAAGGTAACTTTGATTTCACCAGTGCTGTTTAACTGAAACACCTGTTCCTGGGTTGCCCTCAGTCCTTGTTATTGGTTATGATTCTCACTGTCCTGCATTGTGTCTTGTTAGCTGTGTATTTAAGTGCCTGTTCTGCTTCTGTTCTTTAATGCTTCATTATAGCTGTATGTTGTATGTATGTATATAGTTCTCTAGTTGTGTTTATTCCATCATTTAGATCATTCCTGGTCATTTGCTGTTTATTTTGGATCCATCCTGATCCTTTTGGTTTTGATGTGTGTGTTGTAATAAACCCTATTTTCCCACGCATGTCATGCACTGCCGCAACCAGAAGAGGGCAGAAGATATGGCACAAAAAACAAAGGAAGAAGCCTAACTTTAAAAACAAGAAAAACATCAAGACTCATCCAGCATGGGGCGGTAGGTTAACAAATAACACAAAAACAGTCAAAGAATAAGCAAACAAAAGAGTGAAAAGATGCAGAGATGACTGAGAAGCAGGGGATGACTGGAGAAGAGACGACAGGACCAGAAGACAGGAGGGATACAGGGAGAGCGGAGAAGACAGTATAACTGAAGAATGGGAGAAGAGGAGAGACCGCAGAGGAAGGAGAACATAGATGACTGGAGGGGAGGGAATATAGGAGCAACAGAGAGAAGGAGGAAGGGCTGCGGAGGAGAAGACAGGATAAGAGGGGAAAATGTGAGCAGAGAAGGACAAACACCCCCACTGCCCAGCAAAGTGCACTTGTAAGTAAACCACAATTTTAGCCTTGGGCTCAATATATGGACTTGTCTCTGTGTAGCAATGCATAGAATCCCTGACACTGGTTATGACTGTACTGTATTAGTCCTAAACCTGCCATTATAGTGTAAGGAGAAAATATATATTTTTTTAAATAAATCATTAAAAAAAAAAAGGTAGAGCGATGTAGCCCCCGGAGAAGTCCCCCCCCCCCAAAAAAAGCCCTGTTTGTTCCCTTCTAGCTACCAGATGAAACTCACAATGCACCCCAACGCCACCTAACTTCTCTTCCACATGATGCACCTAATTTACACTTTGAATCCTGTCCATTATTGAGCGTTTTTCTATCCATTTGATTATCAGCTTATTACACTGTATGTACATTAGTCAGCCACATATGCTGTACGGCTTTGTTTTCCGGAAAGTCTGGGCTACTCAGATGTGTCATAATTCAATTTGTAAATGCTGACAGTCTTGATATTATCCTTCATATCAGGAAAAACTACTTGTGCATATAGATATTTCTCAATTTTTAGTTTCATCCAATATAAAAATTGGCAGGTAGTACAAATATAATCTTATAAATGCTGAGATTAGAGTATCTGCGATGCAGGAATGCAGGGGTTTCATTGGGGCCCTTTCTATGGCTTAGTACTGTGAAGGAGTACATGGTTAGTGCCAGGCGCAAATGAATATCTTTGATTTTGCATCCATGTGGTAACTTGTTGAAGTTGTCTGATAGTCAGTAATACATGGTTTAATTATTATGATTGTTTATTTATTACTTTATAACATCTGAAAGAAACTGAAATAGGAAAGCTTATGTTAGTTTATGGTCCACTGGATAAACACAGACATTACAGACGGTTTTAGAGTCTAATGCTGAATGTTTTTGCTATCATTTTTCTGCCTGCATATGCTGTGATTAGTGCAGTGAAATTTGTGAATGTGTTTGTGGTTAGTATCATAGCCTCAGACAACAAACCAACGCTGTAGCGCGTCACTGTGTTTACATGTGAGAGGGGTTCCAGTTACATAATGGGCTCGTTTTAATTCAACTGTTTTGACGGAGCTCGACAAACCTAAAAAATAAATGCTGGTGTTATCAAAAACTATGTCATATAGCTATATTTCAGATTTATTACAGCCAAACACATCTCGGAGCTCCGAGGAATCTCCTTCTCCTTACATTTCCCTCCATCCCACTCTTCTCATCCCTCTATCCCTCAAATACTGTTACATTTGTCTTTTTTCCACACTCACACCCTGTCTTGATCATGCTCTGAATGCTTGGCATCCATATGCATGGCAAACTATTTTACAGTCTTATCTAGTATAATAGGACATAAACATTGAATTTGATAGTTATGTTTTATTTTCATATTAGAACACAACGCATGAACATGAAGGGATCGTTTGCATTTGCAACCAACTCCTCCGCAAACCCCCCAGCGGAATACTGGCCGCGGACAGGGGTGGGAATCCCCAAGCTGGAAGACTGTACTGCATCATGTTAACATTAGCTAGCTAGTTATGGATACAGAGTGCACCGGACTACAACTATAAAGGACGTAAGGTGTGTGATAGGGTAAAACACTTACTAACAGGTAATGCACGTTAGCATTACGTTAAATGACCACTTTACCTGTTCCTTTACCAGAATATTCTCCTATGCGTTCGCCGAATGACAGCAGGCAGAAGGCGGCGCGTTTTTCAGAAAGAAAAGTTTCAGAGTTAAACTTACGCCGCGTTATATACAGGCACTTCTAACACGAACATTTGCAGCCATTAACTCATTGGTGGCAGTAACACATGAAATTACTTTTTCTGCTTCAAAATAAGGTAGCACTGTGATTTTGATACTTTATCATTTATACTTAACTGTACCTTCCTCCCATTCCTCCGTCTCTGCTTATTGACATTTAGGAGAGTGTCAGATATAAATTAACGATTGAAAATTATCAAACAAAGACAGACACAACACTGAAGAGATGACAAAGACACAGTTTGAAAAGTAAATATGTTTTATTGCAAATCTCTTATCTTAATGTAGCCTACCTTATCATATGTTAACCCATCTTGTATTTTAACTTAGCCTAAGTTAAGATATGATGATAGGCTAAGTTAAAATATAATAAGATAAGAGGCTATCTTATCTTATTATATTTTATCTTATCTTATTATATTTTAACTTAGGCTAAGACGAAATATATTAAAATAAGCCATCTTATCCTATCGTATCTTATAGCTACATTAACACTTAAACAGTATCTCTTTCCGTTGGGTCCCGCGGGATCGCAGTCCCAATGCAGGTCTCTAACACGGGTATTCTAAGAAAAAGAAAATAAACATTTTACTTAACTTTACTTAAAGCAGTCATATAACTGCATTATAAATACCCAATTAATGTCTTATAAATCATTTATTAAAGTATTAAAAACACGGCTGTAAATATTTATACGAAGGCATAACACATTATAGCTATGTTTGTCATGCCCGGCTCGTCCGCTCCTCCTGTGTGCCACGCCCCCTGATTACCCACGTGTTTTCTCCCGATTGTACCCAGCTGTGTCTAGTTAATTTGCTCAGTCCTGTGTATTTCAGTCCGTGTCTTACCTGAGTCCATTGTCTGTCATTGATGTTAGTGGGCATTTCATGTCTCCTGCTCCCTGTTGGATTATTAAACCCCAGTTTGCCCCGATATATTCCTGTCCGCCTGCTCTTTGCCCGCCTGCCCGAGAGATCGCCCGCTTTTAAACAGTGCGATCGCGGCCAAGCGTGATAATGTTGATAATGCATTATGAATGCTCTGATCTATATATACACAATAAATATCTTCATAATACATTATATCGGCCATTAATCCATAATAAACATGGCTATAATGTGTTATGCTTTTTTTTCTTAAATATTTATACCCATGTCTATAATATATTTATGGATGCATTACAGTGCATTGTGAAGGTGTCAATAATGCAGTTATATTACTGCTTTAAGTCATTTGTAAACCTGAATTCACAGCCTTATAATTACTGCCTCTTGCTACTTCTTCTGAAAGGCAGGGGACAGCAGAAGAAGCACCACTTCATCTTCTTCTTCTTCTTCTTGTGGCTCTTCTCAGTATCATCTTCAGAAAGATCTTCGGCATTCACATGGAATGATACTTCTTCTTCACTGTAGATCTTCTCGGCAGCATCAGCATCTTCTTTTGTTTTATCTGTCTTCATCACTTCAGTCTCGTCCTCTTCCTCAGGTCCTTCTTCTGGTATAGTCAGTAGCTGTGATCTGTCTTCAGATGCCACCATACACTGAAACCTGACCAGTGTGGTAGCATCAGCATCTTCTGCCTGCTGGAATACCACATCAGCTTCTTCATTTTCCTCAGGTCCATCTTCCTGTAAAGTCTGCAGCCATATTCTGGCTACATATGCCGCCATGCACTGCCAACTGTCCACTGTGGCAGCATCAGTGTCTTCTGCTTCCTGAAGCTCCTCATCTGTTTCTTCATCTTCCTCAAGTTCTTCCTCCTGGATGGGTTCTAGCCAAGTTCTGCCTACTTGTGACACCACATATTCCACAGCATTCCCTGTACTTTTCCCTCCTCCTCCCTTAACCTCCTGCACATTCACTCCCACCTCACATCCATTCTCCTCACCTCCATTTAGCATATCCATCATACTAATACCAGCCTCTGTCCCCTCCGTCACAACCCTGGTGGCCTTCCCCTCAAATGTTCCCCACTCTGGTACCTCCACATATTCCTCACTACGCTGCCCCTTACCTCACCTTCCTCCCGGCTTGTCCGCTCCTTCCTGACTTTCTTTTTTTTGCTAAGGTAGCAAGCTTTATAAATTTCCCAGTCTTCAGATGAAAGGCCGTAATTACTCTGAAGACTTTGAGATGAAATACTAGTGCTGGCTAGCAGTCCATCCTTTCCCACACTCTCCCCTCCCTTACTAACCCCTCCCTTACCCAAATCAGTAGACCCCCCCCAATCCCCCCTTAACCCCCCCAGCCTGGACAGTGGGGAGTGTCACTGGTGAGAACTCCTCCACACCTTCTCCCCAGTTGATCACTTCATCCCACAGGTTCCAGGCTTCCCAGTGTTGGGTGTTGGTCCATCGATCAGCTCTCTCAATTCACTCTCTGGGGAATAAATCAGCACTTAACAGAGATAATAAAATAAATAAAGAGCTGGAATTTCTTCAATCATACAGAAAATACAATTGTTATAATTATTATAATAAATAATCACAGGGTTCATCCATCCATCCATCCATCATCTCCCGCTTAATCCGGGGTCGGGTCGCGGGGGCAGCAGCCTCTGCAGGGAGACCCAGACTTCTCTCTCCCTGGCCACTTCATCCAGCTCCTCTGAGGGGATCCCGAGGCGTTCCCAGGCCAGCCGAGAGACATAGTCTCTCCAGCGTGTCCTGGGTCTTCCCCGGGGTCTCCTCCCAGTGGGACATGCCCGGAATACCTCCCCAGGGAGGCGTCCCAGAGGCATCCTGATCAGATGCCCGAGCCACCTCATCTGGCTCCTCTCGATGCGGAGGAGCAGCGGCTCTACTCTGAGTCCCTCCCGAATGACTGAGCTCCTCACCCTATCTCTAAGGGAGAGCCCAGCCACCCTGCGGAGGAAACTCATTTCGGCCGCTTGTACCCGCGATCTCGTTCTTTCGGTCACTACCCATAGCTCATGACCATAGGTGAGGGTAGGAACGTAGATCGACTGGTAAATTGAGAGCTTCGCTCAGCTCTCTCTTCACTATGACAGACCGATGCAGCGCCCGCATGACTGCTGACGCCGCACCGATCCGCCTGTCGATCTCCTGCTCCATCGTTCCCCCACTCGTGAACAAGATCCCGAGATACTTAAACTCCTCCACTTTAAAATCCCCAACCCGGAGAAAGCATTCTACCCTTTTCCTGCTGAGAACCATGGTTTCGGATTTGGAGGTGCTGATTCTCATCCCAGCCGCTTCGCACTCGGCTGCGAACTGCTCCAGTGAGAGCTGAAGGTCACGGCTCGATGAGGCCAACAGAACCACATCATCCGCAAAAAGCAGAGACCTAATCCTGAGGTCACCGAACCGGACGCCCTCAACGCCCTGGCTGCGCCTAGAAATTCTGTCCATAAAAACTATGAACAGAATCGGTGACAAAGGGCAGCCCTGACGGAGTCCAACCCTCACCGGAAACGAGTCCAACTTTTATTGCCACCCTTGCGGACCAAACTCTGGCACCGGTCATACAGGGACCGAACCACCCTTAAAAGGGAGCCCGGTACCCCATACTCCCGGAGCATTCCCCACAGGACCCCCCGAGGGACACGGTCGAATGCCTTCTCCAAGTCCACAAAATACATGTAGACTGGTCGGGCAAACTCCCATGAACTCTCCAGAACCCTGCTGAGAGTATAGAGCTGGTCCACTGTTCCACGGCCAGGGCGAAAACCACACTGCTCCTCCTGAATCCGAGGTTCGACAATCCGGCGGACCCTCCTTTCCAGGACCCCCGAATAGACCTTGCCAGGGAGGCTGAGGAGTGTGATCCCTCTGTAGTTGGAGCACACCCTCCGGTCCCCCTTCTTAAAGAGGGGGACCACCACCCCGGTCTGCCAATCCAGAGGCACTGCCTCCGATGTCCACGCGATGCTGCAAATGCGGGTCAACCAGGACAGCCCCGCAGCATCCAGAGCCTTGAGGAACTCTGGGCGAATCTCGTCCACCCCTGGGGCCCGGCCACCGAGGAGGGGCCTCCACCCCCGAGATAGGTGAGTCCACCCCCAAGTCCCCACACTCTGCTTCCATATCGGAAGGCTCCCTCCACCGACCCAAAACGTCCCGAGATGAGGTCAGCAGCGCACCATCCCCACCATAAATAGTGCTGATGCTGCACTGCTTTCCTGCCCAGAGCCGCCGGATGGTGGACCAGAATCTCCTCGAAGCCGTCCGGAAGTCGTTCTCCATGGCCTCACCAAACTCCTCCCACACCCAAGTTTTTCCCGCTTGGCCTGCCGGTAGCCGTCTGCTGCGTCTGGAGTCCCACAGGCCAGAAAGGCCCGATAAGACTCCTTCTTCAGCTTGACGGCATCCCTTACCACCGGTGTCCACCAGCGGGTTCGGGGATTGCCGCCGCGACAGGCACCGACCACCTTACGGCCGCAGCTCCGGTCAGCCGCCTCCACAATGGAGGCACGGAACATGGCCCATTCGGACTCAATGTCCCCCGCCTCCCCCGGGATATGGGAGAAGTTCTGCTGGAGGTAGGAGTTGAAACTCTCCCTGACAGGGGATTCCGCCAGACGTTCCCAGCAGACCCTCACTATACGCTTGGGCCTGCCAGGCCCGGCCGGCTTCCTCCCCCACCAGCGGAGCCAACCCACCACCAGGTAGTGATCGGTTGACAGCTCCGCCCCTCTCTTCACCCGAATGTCCAAAACATGCGGCCGCAAGTCCGACGACACGACTACAAAGTCGATCATCGAACTGCGGCCTAGGGTGTCCTGGTGCCAAGTGCACATATGGACACCCTTATGCTTGAACATGGTGTTCATTATGGACAGTCCGTGACGAGCACAGAAGTCCAATAACAAAACACTGCTCGGGTTCAGATCGGGGGGGCCGTTCCTTCCAATCACGCCCCTCCAGGTCTCACTGTCGTTGCCCACGTGAGCATTGAAGTCCCCCAGCAGAACAAGGGAGTCCCCAGGAGGAGCGCTCTCCAACCCCCCCTCCAAGGACTCCAAAAAGGGTGGGTATTCTGAACTGCTGTTTGGCGCATAAGCGCAAACAACAGTCAGGACCCGTCCCCCCACCCGAAGGCGGAGGGAGGCTACCCTCTCGTCCACTGCGGTAAACCCCAATGTACAGGCGCCCAGCCTGGGGGCAATAAGTATGCCCACGCCCGCTCGGCGCCTCTCCCCGCGGGCAACTCCAGAGTGGAAAAGGGTCCAACCCCCCTCAAGGAGACTGGTTCCAGAGCCCAAGCCGTGCGTCGAGGTTAGTCCGACTATATCTAGCCGGAACTTCACAACCTCGCGCACCAGCTCAGGCTCTTTCCCCATCAGAGGTGACATTCCATGTCCCTACAGCTAGCTTCTGCAGCCGAGGATCGGACCACCAAGGTCCCCGCCTTTGGCTGCCGCCCAGATCACCTTGCACCCGACCCCTATGGCCCCTCCCATGGGTGGTGAGCCCATTGGAGGGGGGACCCACGTGTCTTGTTCGGGCTGCGCCCGACCAGGCCCCATGGGTGTAGGCCTGGCCACCAGGCGCTCGCCATCGAGCCCCACCCCCAGGCCTGGCTCCAGGGGGGGGCCCCGGTGACCCGCGTCCGGGCAAGGGAAATCATGTGTCCAAAATTTTCTTCATCATGAGGGGTCTTTTGAGCCGCACTTCGTCTGGTTCCTCACCCAGGACCTGTTTGCCATGGGTGACCCTACCAGGGGCATAAAGCCCCAGACAACGTAGCTCCTGGGATCATTGTAACACGCAAACCCCTCCACCACGATAAGGTGTCGGCTCCAGGGGAGGTCACAGGGTTCACATATATAAAAAAGAAAGAATAATAGAAACAGCGAGCAAGATTGCAAAAAAAAATCTAAAATTCACGATACTGTAAGTGCAATATCATATTAAACAGTAATGTCACCAAATTAATAACTAGAATCAAATAGGAAACAGCTGTGCTCCACATTAAATGAATAATGCTAAAAAGGCCAATAGGATGTTGGGGTATATCTCCAGGTGTGTGGAGTTTAAGTCAAGGGAGGTAATGCTAAGATTATACAATTCCTTGGTGAGACCTCACCTAGAATATTGTGTGCAGGTTTGGTCACCATATCTTAAAAAGGACATTGTGGCCTTAGAAAAGGTGCAGCGTAGGGCCACAAAAATGATTCCTAGTCTTAGAGGAATGTCATACGAGGAACGGTTACTTGAGCTAAATCTGTTCAGTCTCAAGCAAAGGAGACTGAGGGGGGACATGATCCAGGTATATAAGATTCTAACAGGTTTGGATGCTGTTCAAGCAAATAGTTACTTCAGCATTAGTTTAAATACACAAACTCGTGGCCATAGGTGGAAATTAGCGGGAGAACACTTCAAGCTGGATTTAAGGAAGCACTTCTTTACACAGCGTGTAGTCAGAGTATGGAATACCCTTCCTGATAATGTAGTGCAAGCTGAATCCTTGGGTTCCTTTAAATCAGAGCTAGATAAGATTTTAACGACTCTGAGCTATTAGTTTAGTTCTCCCCAAGCGAGCTTGATGGGCCGAATGGCCTCCTCTCGTTTGTATAGTTCTTATGTTCTTATGTTCTTAATACCCAGATGAATACTACCAAGAACTGAGTTAACACTAATCAAGCTAAGAATATTTGAAAGTGTTAATCCTGTGTAACAATGTAAATAGATGTAATGATAAACGTAGAAGCATCTAGCCTACTCCGAAAGTAATGCCCCAATTTTTTTTAACAATTTACCTACCACCCTGAACAGTAGGGGGTCCCAACTTCCGGTCGGTTTTCCGGTACCGTCCGCGCGGAGTATTGCACCGGGCGGCAGACAACCGGGGGTAGAGGAGCCAGCCGTCCCGTTTATTAGGGGATCACGCCGTTTTGGAAAGAAAGCTGCCCGTATTGATGTATGGAAATACGCCATTAGCCCCGCATGTCCGTATACACCGTCAATCTCCCGCCGCTCGGCGTGGGAACCCCCAAATTATACCGCCGTCTTACCCATCCGTGACACTTTTCTACGACGGAAACCGATCGGCGGACATCGAAAGGTTGGGAAGCCCTACTAAACTAGCATGTTTGAGATGAATTTACTAACCAAATAGTCTGTCATTATTTAAATATTAGCAACCACAGTAGCAATAAAAACCACTGCACTTTAAATGACGTTAAAAATATGTAATATTTTTTTATCGTATTATAGACATTTACTATGTCATTATAGTATAAAAGGCTAAATAATCAAAGTAGCACAACATCAGTTGAAGAATTCAAAGACATTTTGGAGAGCTAACAAGCTACTCACCTCTGCGCCATTTTCACTCAGAAAGTTTGTTGCGCTTTAAACGGTAAAGTTTGTTTACGTTGTTTCTATGGAAACTGCTCTGACCTCCGCTTGACCGTAATATAAAGGCATGTATGCAGTAATTGGCTGATTGCAGATTTGATCCCTATGCAGTAATTGACCACTGACCTCTTGGACCCTCAGTGCTGCCGTCACCTGCATTGAGGCAGCTGTTACGTTTGCTGTCATTACATTGAGCCCAAAATATCAAAGTACAGGATTTAAGATTTGAATTAGTAACAGGACCGTGGGAAACAAAACATATATGTTATTGATCCTACGAAGAAAGTCTTCAATTTTCTCCTTCTTTCAGTTCTTAAATAACGTGTCAGTTTTTTTACCATTTTAACATTGTGGCAGTTCCTAGGCAATACACAGACAAATTCTTTTTTTTAGGATGGAATTATTATGCTGTAAACGATTACCTTCACGTTTCAACAAAGGTACTTGCTTTTGATATATAATTTTTTGTACATGTGTACTCTGGTCATACCCCTTGTACATATGGATGGCATGGAAGGATAGTCACTGCAGTCACCTATACTCTCCCTGTCTGCTTTTCTCATTTAAGTGTTGATACGGCAAAAGAAGATGGATCTTTTGTAGAAATTTCCAGCCAGAGACTTGGTTCCTATATGAAGAGAATATTTAATTTTAATTCAGGCTAAGAAACTACAGAAAACCAGCTCTGCATGTGATCTCCCCTTTACTGCACAAGGAGGGCACACACATCAACAATTAGCAATGCAGCAAAATACAGATGAACAATTTCTCACAGTTTCAGAATAAATCAGATTTCTCTGTAATTCAGAGATTGTCTAAGACTTCTGCTAGATCATTTTCTGCACTTGAACCTAATTTCAAGATAAATGACACCTGGGTCTATTAAAAGAAGGTGATGCTGCCTGACCCACCAACCAAGGCTGGGAGGAAAGGGAGGAATACTAGTCAAAGGAAGGAAGAAAAGCAGCCCACCCTATCTCATGGTCATGAATACAAAAGTCAGGGAGTGTTACGAAGAAGACACCACACTTAAGACCATTGGTTTTATGCACTGAATTACACCAGATAGAGTTTTTGCGTTCTAGCTGTGTTACGTAACATTCCTCAGCCTTCATTTGTTTCCACAGAATGCAGGACATAATTTAGGGTGCCAAACAAGACAGCGGAACTGCAGTATAGCCAATTATTTGTTTCAGTAGTTTTATAACAACTCGAACATAAAATGTTTGTTTTTCTTAGATAAAAGTCCAGTTGAAACAGACTTTATTTTTAAATGTTAGATTGGATTTAAGAGATGGAACATGTTGCTTGTGTTAATACTGCTTTGATTTTGAGGATGAAGTCTGAAGTGTAATTAATAATAATTGACACTTTTATTGATCCCAGTAGGGAAATTGTCTTTTACGCCTCCCACAACTTGCTCTTTTTTCATAGAGGAAGTTGTCTGCGAAGGGCTGCCACCCGTAGCGGCGCCCAGGGAGCTGGGGGTTAAGGGTCTTGCTCAAGAACCCACAGGCTGAGGCTGGGTTTGAACCATTTTTATTTATTTATTTATTTTTTTAATAATTGACAATTATTGACAGTGTAGGTGACGTGTAACAGGTTGTTATTTTACTTTTAATTTATAATTATACAAGATTCTGTTTTCCTTCTTCTGTCTAACCTGATGGGTATAATATCCTTTAAACTTTCCCATGATGCTTTTGTCCTGCATCGCCCCTCCCTCTGTCTTTTCCCCTTTATAAGGGTCCCGACCTCATTTCCTCTTCCCTTTGGTGTATTGCACACGCGGGAAGAGGTGAGGATCTAGTGGCAGGGTCCCCCGAGTTAGCAAATCAATTGTATAATTATGACCCATATATTATATATTATATTTGATTTATTATTCATCATAAGCAGGGGATAGAAAACACGTCTATACATAAGTATATATCCCTTCCTCCTGCACCCCACATACACCTGATAACACCCCAAAACACAATGCAGAGTATAGGCAGGGAATAACCGGTTACATAGGTACACTAGTGCGACTTGTAAATATGCCCTTAATTTATGCCTGAATATGCCTCCCATATAGTGGCTGACCACATATCATGGTCAAAATGGTGAAAGACCCGGAGAGAGTGAGTGTATATGTATATATGTATGATGTGTATGTGAGAGACACCATCGGAAGTCCGATTCAGTTCCTCAGAGGTACGACTATGGAGACGCTTACAGTAATAAACTTGCTGACCGCAAAAACTGGCACTATGATGGAAGTTATGCAGAAGTGCAGAGTAGATGGAATAATTTTTGTACCTCAATAAGATTGTATGCCTTTTGCCTGTGTCTCCAGCCAGTGCCGGGGGTGAAACGTGCCTGCAATTATCAGCAGGATAACATTATCGTTTTTTTTATTCTGTGGAAAATGAAAGACCGATTTGCTGGCCAGATTTATTTATGAAACATAAACATGTTGTGGGCTATATAAGTAAAGTCAGGGCTCTCAAGTCTTATGCATTGACTGTGAGACACTTGCATTTCAACCAGTTCACATGTTCACACACCGCACCTTATGTTTGTCAAGCTGAGAAGTAAGGGTTAGGGTTATAATTATCAATAAATAATGTACTTCCCTGTGAAACAATGATGCTGGATGTTCATTTGCATATCATGATATGGTGCAGCCTTTTAATAGGTTTCTGTTTTTCTGTTAATCCATTCATGGTGTTGAATAAGTCAGCAAGCATAAGTGTAAGGCTAGTGAGTGACTGGTGTTTTCGGAGGAGACTCCCTAGAGCTGGAGAGAAATACCTTAAGGCACGGGATGAAAAATCCCAAATCTTCCAGGAAAAATGTCAGCATTATATTTATTTGCCACACAGAACAGAACAAAAAATTCCTTAGGGAATCACACGCCTACCATAGTCACTATACTACTCAGAACGCCTGGCAGCCACCAAATCAAACATAGGAAAAGGTCCGGATTTATAGCTTTAGAATGTGGTAGAGACTAATATCCATAACGTACCATCCTAGAACACACTGTGTTCTAAAATTTAAGCCCAATTAAAATCTGAATATTAAATGAGGAAAATAATTTGATTTGTTCTTCTATCCCAAGTTGTGGTCTAAAATCAATAAGACCACCATCCATTATATCTGCTTTGGGGAAAATGCACTCCTGTAGCCACTAGGGGAGCTCTCACCTCTTCTGGGCCCAGCTAAATAATTGTTACGCATTCTAACAAGCTTTATTATCTGTGTCAATAAGCCCTGCTTTTACACTAACACTCCTGCTGAGAGGCTAGTTTGATTACCAGTCTTGCCCTTGTCATTAGGAACACATGAGAATTTGCACAGTGCTGTTTCACAGTGGATTCTCACTGGTTTTCCCCAAGACTGGTACGATACATTTTATTCAGTTTCATACCACAGGTTATTGCAAGAGGGATCAATTGGTTTACTTTTATACTGGTACAAGGAAACTATTATTATGATGGTGGGTTATCAAACACAGTAGCTGGCTACCTCAGACATAAGACGCCCATTATGTACCTGTGTGTCACCTATATGGGCTTGGAATCTGTATATCAATTGAAATAATTATTCATAGCCCAGATAGCATCATGTTATTGTTTCCGCGTTGAAGTATAGTTAAATGCATTGAATTATGGTCAGTGATAAATTATCAGCATTGAAACTGAATTGATTTTTGGTCAGATTTTCAATATTGAAAAATTAATGGTGGCGAAACCTTGATATAAAGTCACTTTTTCAACATTGAAAATAAGATGCTGAGTTAACATCAATATTATTGAAAATAAAAATGGAAAAGTGAATTTATGGGGGGCGGCATGATGGTGCAGTGGTTAGCACTGTTGCCTCACACCTCTGGGACCCGGGTTTGAGTCTCTGCCTGGGTCACGTGTGTGGAGTTTGCATGTTCTCCCCATGTCGTCGTGAGGTTTCCTCCAGGTACTCTGGTTTCCCCCCACAGTCCAAAAACATGCTGAGGCTAATTGGAGTTGCTAAATTGCCCGTAGGTGTGTGTGTGTGTGTGTGTGTGTGAGAGTGACTGGTGTGTGAGTGTGCCCTGCAATGGGCTGGCCCCCCATCCTGGGTTGTTCCCTGCCTCGTGCCCATTGCTTCCAGTATAGGCTCCGGAACCCCCCGCGACCCAGTAGGATAAGCGGTTTGGAAAATGGATGGATGGATAGATGGGCACCAAAGCACACACATTTTTTTCTGATGGCTTAAACACATTTTTGTAACTACTGGCTATTTTGCAAAAACTCTGCACACAAATAAAAAAACCACCAAATCAGCAAAACATTGTAGGTCTCTTGCAAAAGCTAATTAATCTTGCTTAACTCTTCAAACCTTTGTAAAAATGGTATTTTTGTACCAATCAGTTAACACAAACCATCATCTTAATAAGCAAACAATGTGCCAACTACACACTGATGGTAGGAATGGAAAACACATCTGGCTTTTGCTTTCTCTGTGCACGAGGTATGTCAATTTGAGGTCATACTTTTGTCATAAATAGTTCTGTAAACACAATTCAAGATTCAAATTTCAAGTATGAATGTTTATTCACATGCATCAAAACAAACACAAGACAACATACAATTTCACTGAGAGAGAGAAAAAAAATCATTCTTGTCGTCTCTTTGGGTCCGGCCACAGAATTTCATCAATATCACATGCAATGCTTTCTAGTTCAAGGCATCAACTCTCCTGGAGTGCCTCATCCTGGCCTGACATGATGCCTGGTCAATATCCTCGCATGCCTCCTCTATTACCTGTAAAAGAGCCATTCGTTGATGGGGATGACGATCATAGACCTTCCAGCACCAGGTAGAGAAGAATTCTTCAATCGGATTCAAGAATGGAGAGTAAGGCGGGAGGTTGAGTACAGTGAAGAGTGGGCGACTGTAAACCAGTTGCGAACTAAAGCAGTCCTATGGAAACTAATATTTTCCCATATGATGACATAACTGGTCTGTGAACATTAGTGAGCATATGATGTAGGCTGTCCAGGAATGTAATAATGTGTGCAGTGTTACATGGGCCCAGGGTTGCATGATGGTGAACAGCACCGTTCTGACTTATAGCTGCACACATAGTTATGTTACCACCACGCTGTCCTGGGACATTGGTTATGGCACTGTGTCCAATAATGTTCCTGCCATGCCAACGCGTTCACTGTTCCTTTCAAAAGGGACTCTGTAAATGTGCTTCATCCTGATTCTGTTGCATGCCAGTACACGAGATAATGCAGAGATGCTCACATTGTTCATGTTTTGGGAGGTGGTGTCATCCTCTGTTATACGCTGCTGTATTTCTCGTAGCCTAATGGAATTATTTGTGATCACCATATTAACTATATGGGTCTCTCGTTCTTCAGTGAACATTCTTCCTCTGCCCCCAGATTCTGGATGTCTAGCAGGTCTGTAGAGTAACCATTTCAGTTTTTACCTGTACAGCATTGTTGTGTTTCTCATTAGAGTATGGTACTATTACAAAACGTACTGTGAAGTAACTGTACTAACCGATTCTCATTTGGAACCGTCCTCATGATGCCTGCTACAGCGTAGCGGCTCAGGTCAGACTGAACCCATTGGCCAGCTTCCCTCAGGGTCATTCCATGGTTGATCACATGATCCACTGTTGTAGCTCTGATGACATCAGTTATTCTATTTCTTCTTACCCTTCCTCCTTCCTCTTCACCTCCTCATCCTCTAAATTCACATCCTAGTCTTCATCCTCTTCCTGGCCCTTCTCTAATTCTCACTCTTCTCAGTATTCCTTCTCCCTCCATTGTTCTCCACACTGAAAGCTTACTGTACCTGTGGCTTATTTATAGCGCTCATGCTGATTGCAAAGTGAACTAATTATCTAAAACCGTTTTCACATGTGACAGTGCTCTTTGCATGCTAGCCAGTGACTACGCGAGATGGTATAGTCTCTATGGTTTAACTAGAGAAGGCTTGGAGGAAAATGCTGTGGAAAACTGATTATTTTGTGTCTTCTCTATGCCTGGGCTCTCTAGGAAAAGCATAGAGACCATATGTATCTCTACAATTGTGGAGATTTCTGTGGGGTGCAAATATATAGTATATATCAAATTTATATTATATAGATTATATCTAAGCATCATTCATACTCGAGTGAGAAGACAAGTATAAATCCATGTTATGAAAAGGTTTCTGTGTTGGAAAGGTACAGAAAGAGCCTAACGCAGGTTTACAGGAAACAAAGGTGTGGTGTAGAACACAAGGACATGGACAGAGAAAGGCAATGGCACAACCCCTCAATATGATCAATTCATCTACTCTGTGACGTCCTCCCAGCTGGCAAAGTAATTGTCAGCAAATAATGTACTTGACACGTACATTATTTACGTGTCAAGCCGTTCGGACGTTTTAAAACGTCTTAAAACTACGTGTTAACGCGGCCAATCTGAACGTCTTAACATGTTTAAAATTGGGTGCTACCACTTTATCGGTTTTGAGGGGAAGCCCTGCAGACAGTCATTGCAAGAAGAGAAAAATGTTCCTCGGTCACTAGATAATTACCTCAGGTGGCTGATTTTCTCTCACTGCCTGATCTGTTCCATGTTTTTACAGTTTTTTATTAGATTTGTTTAAAATACGTGGGAAAAAAATTAACAATGCAGTCACAGAATAATCATTTTGCATTTTAAAATAGTTTAATACTGCAGCACAGGAACAATACATGCAAAAGTATGGCAAGGCGTTTTAACATTTAATCGCTAGACTGGATATGTATTGCAGATATCTGTAATTCAATTCTTCCTAGTCAAAGAGAGCATTTCAGATATCCACAATGACATTCTTCCTATCCACAATTGTCATTTCAGATATCTAGAATGGCTATGCGACGTACATCCGGTAAAATATAAGGCAGCTAAATTATTGATGCCATTCATACTGTTGCTATGACCGTTCACTATAAACTCCTTATTACAAATAAATTAATAACTACATACGTTTCGTTGCTGAATATAGTTTTTGCTGTTAATGCAGAACAGAAAGTGATCAAAATGATAAGTTTAGCTCATCTGCACTGTTCAGCACAAAGACAAACACCAGTGCAATTAAATCAATATTAGCCAGATGTACCATTTTTGCTCCAGTTTCATTAAATGTTAAAACTGCCAGTTATACTTTGTAAAGATTTAAAGATATCTGTTCTGCCAGTTTAAATAAGCCCGTGATTCACCCCTCCAACAAATGGACTGTGCCGAATACAACATCACAGTCACGTTTGACACGTAATACATACGTTGCCTATACGTAATAACAACGTAGGACTCACATGGCTGAATGTAGAGACCACGTGACTACAACGTACAGGGCATGTACTGCATACGTATAGCCCTCATGTCAAAAGGGGTGTGTACGTTTATGCCAACCAATAGCATAGATGCATTAAAGGTATAAACATCTTAAGAGGTTCAAATTGGCCGCATTAACATGCAGTTTTAAGACGTGTTAAGATGTCCGAATGGCTTAACACGTAAGTAATATACGTGTTAAGACGTAATTTGTTTGACGTGTTGACATGGGCGTCAAAGTAGACGTTAAGTTCCAAATGGCCTTCCATAACAAAGTGGTCTTTCAAAATAAAATCACAATCAAATTCTTCACCCTTTGGTTATTATTCTCTGTGACTTTCCTTATGTGTAATGAAATAGACCAGGGTGGCAAAATAAGTATTACTGTATATACAATATTGTCATGGAAATAAATCAATACTTATGTTTAATCAATTAGCCTATGATTATGGTTTAAAAGAAAATTGCGAAGAGCCATTTTCCTTTGTGTCCTAATGATTTTGATTTCATACATCATAAATAAAACCACATATTGTTGATAGTGATGTATTTGTGATTTTTTTCTACAGATCATCTGCAGTATATTGAGTCCCTAAGAAAAAATATATTTTTCAATTGTTACAATTGAATTGTTACAATTTACAATTGTTTTGCGTTTCCTGTCAATAGTTTTGTGTTCCCTCACAATACTTTTCCTAATAATAATAACTGTACTCTGTCCATTTAAAGAACAAAAGTTAGAATTAATGGATTAATAAGTATAAACCAAAACAATACAGACATGTCCAGTTAATGGTACTTTACTGTTTACAGTAACTGGCAGTCATTGGACATAGTGCAATTATTATTTTCATCATTATTTGTTATTATTATTATTATTATCCATCCATCCATCCATTTTCCAAATCGCTTATCCTACTACTGGGTCGTGGGGGGTCCGGAGCATATCCTGGAAGCAATGGGCACGAGGCAGGGAATAACCCAGGATGGGGGGCCAGCCCATCGCAGGGCACACTCACACACCAGTCACTCACACACACACACCTATGCGTAATTTAGTAACCCCAATTAGCCTCAGCATGTTTTTGGACTGTGGGGGGAAACCGGAGTACCCGGAGGCAACCCCACGACGACATGGGGAGAACATGCAAACTCCACAGACATGTGACCCAGGCGGAGACTCGAACCCGGGTCCCAGAGGTGTGAGGCAACAGTGCTAACCACTGCAATGCCACCCCCTAAATAATCCATTAATTAATAAAAATTAATGGGTGAAATAAAGAATTTTAAGGGTCTACGGACCCTTATAATAATATTAAACTCCCTTTATTGGAATTGAGGGCAAATGTAAGTAATTTTAAATAGTAAAGAAACCTTACAATACTCTTAAACTGCCCCTTAATTAATCAGAATTAAAGGGCAATATTATGTAATTACAGAACGTCAAACAATCTTAAATTGCCCCTTAATTCATAAAAAAATAAGGGGTGAAATAAGGATTTTTTGAGTGTAAATTTAAGAGGTAATTTTGAAAAATTAAGGGGGGAAATTCAGTAGTTTTACCCCTTAATTGGCCTTAATCATTGCACCATTTCCCTTAATTTCACATATAGCAATAATTAAGGTCAAAATTAGGGTAATTTTAAGAAGTAAAAATTAAGGGGCTTGATTTCGTAGTGTAAGGTGCGTGATACAGTAAAACACTTACTAACTGGTAATGGACGTTAGCATTACGTTAAATGACAACTTTACCTGTTACTTACCACAATCGTCTCCTATACTTTCGCCGAATGACAGCAGGCAGAAGGCGGCGCGTTTTTCAGAAATACACCGGAGTTAAACTTATGCCGCGTTATTTACCGGCACTTCTAACACCAACATTTGCAGCCATTGCAGGTGGTAGTAACACTGAAATGTCTCTTTCTGCGTCAGAATAAGGTAACACTGTGATTTTGATTCTTTATTTTTTTTTTTTACTTAACCGTACCTTCCTCCCATTCCTCCGTCTCTGCTTATTGATATTTAGGAGAGTCTCAGATATAAATTAAAGATGCAAAATTGTCAAACCAAGACAGACACAACACTGAAGAGATGACAAAGACACCGTTTGAATATTAAGTTTATGTTTTATTATAAAGCTCTTATCTTAACTTAGCCTATCTTATGATATTTTAAGTTAGGCTATCTTATATTTGAACTTAGCTTATCTTATCATGTTAACTTAGCCTATCTTAATTATTATATTGAAACAGCTTATTTTATCATGTGTTAACTTAACCTATCTTATTATATTTTAACTTAGCTTATCTTATCATATGTTAACTTAACTTATCTCATCCTATCTTATATTTACATTAACACTTAAACCGTATCTCTAATATCCCTCCGTCCCCGGCCATAACCCACAAGTCCGTCAGGAACAATGTCTCTGTCAGTCCTCCGTCTCCCACCATAACCCATAAGTCCGTGAATCTGCTGCATGAGTTGCTGTTCCGCCGAATGCTGACGCTGCCCCTGGCCTCTCTCTGCTCGTTGATCGCAGGAGCCGTTGCTGTCTGTCCGATGGAGGAACTTCAGCTGGGGCCTCTTCCTGGTCGCTCCTGCTTCCTCCAGGGGGGGTGGCCTGTCCCTCCCGCTCCATGGACGACTCCTCTGGCCACGGTGATTTTCTTCGGTTCCAGTCTGGGACAGCCGGTTGTTAAAACAAGCAAAGATGATTGATATAACACATTTTATGCTCTAATAAAAGTGCTCTAATAAGGTCTCTTAAGCCAGTGCTTTACCTTCGGTATGTAAGACACCCTCCGTGTCGATCCGGGCTCGTCAGTGTCATCCTTCTTCTTAATGACCTTCACCATGTCCACCCTCTCGCCGGTGTTCCTCTTTACTGCCTCATTTTTTTCGGGAAAAGTTCCCCCTTCCTTATATGTTATTTTAACTTTGATTTTAATTTTAATCTTAACAACTTTAATTTCTTGGGTGTCCATTATTTAAATGCTGTGACTTTTCAAAATACAAACTGTCGCTCAGATGATCGGAAGAAGTTTGAGAAGATAAGTACTTGTGATTCAAAAGTATACATACCCACATACCTGTGTTTTCACTCTTCCAGAACCATCACTACTGCTCATAACTCAGCCCATTGGCTACCTTTGCCATCTCCTGTCATCCCCACCATCTGCTGCGTACATGGGTTATATGCCGCAGCTTTCCCCTTTCGCTTACCACCTACATACTTAGTTGCCCCCTCCATAAACCACGCACACTCTTTCTGTTCCTCACTCCCCACAATATAGAGGACTCCTCCAACACCGTCAATATCACAATCTCTTCCCCTTTCTCTAGAACATCCGTCACTTGCTCATAGCCCTGTCAGCTACATACCATTTCCATTTTAAAACCCATGCTTCTTACGTTCCACCAATCCGGTGCTGCTTTAATCTCACTGCCTTGTAGAGGTATGGGGAAAGGTTGCATTTTCACCTCCCCCACCCATACCGGTCGCACTGTCACCGTACTTCTGCATTTAAATTGTCCTCCCCCCTCCTGGGTTCCACGTGTAATCACTATCATCAGAGTACAAAGTTTGTTCCCTGGGCTGCCTATCCACATCAGCTCGGTCTGGCTTATCCCACTCCCGTATATCGCTGATGTCCTTCTGTGTGAAATCCTCTATAAGGATTTCAGACTGCCGTGGTCTCTGACCAGCAGCATCTTGCACCTCCCTTCTCCGCGAAATAGGGAGTGCAGAAGTCGTTAACGGAGGGCGATCAGTAACAGATCCCCGATCAGGATCCCCGACTTTATCTGGGTTCCAGACGTCAATATCATCATCAACGCCCGAGTCCCAGATATTGCCATCCCACCGCTCGGGATCCCAATTAGCAGCAGTTGCAGTAGCTACAAATGCTCTGATTTTCCGCGGACATAGTGTCCGTTTTTTCCTAGCATTGGCTTTTGCTACATGCATCGCCGCTCACTCTGCAACCCCCGTTACTTGTTGCAAGCGTTGGTGTAAAATATCCACCTGACCCTGTGCCAGGGTCATCCGACCTAATATCTCCGCTAACTCTCTCATTTGTCCCTCTTTCTCCCTTTCCGCTTGGTCTGCACGCTCATACTGCATTCTGTATGCAGCCAACACGATCCATAGGCGTCTCTGTAGAGCACGCACGGGACCCTTTACAACCGGAACCTTTCTGAGGCATGACAATACCTGCTCAGGCTCGGCTTTTCTCAACGCTGCAGTCCAGGAATCAACAGGCCCTCCACCTTTCCTGATCTCCTGAGCTAACGCGGCAAACTGTGTCTCATCCCACTCAGGGAGGACTTCAGGCTCGGGCTCTGCTATCTTTCTCCTAAACATGTTTGTTCCTTAGTCCTATATCTTTTTCCTCTTTTTCAGATCCTGCCGACTACGTCAAAATGTCTTAAAATGCATGAGAGAGGGATATAGGGCTCTCGAAGGAACAAACAGGCACGCTTAGGTTCACTCAAAAAAACACTTCAATACAAATAATACAAGATAACCTCGCATTAAAATCAATATCAATTAAAAACAATGCAAGACAACCTTATACCACCAGAGATATAGAATAGTATAAATCATACGAATCATACGAATATATGATTATATATATATATATAATATATAGGAAGCAACAATAAAAATATAGGTAAGGCGAACTATTATCACAAGCGGTGATAATTAATCCCCTTAATCAATCGAACGCAAAAGCAGCTGCTAAACTATTTACACTCGGACGTGCCCTCATCACCCACCTTCACACACGGACTGGGGAGCCCTTTTCAGTCCTGGCAGGAGACCAACACGTGAGTTCCGAGAAATGCCGGGCGATGCGCGCTCTATCCCACGGCTGAGCTCCGGTCAGTACTGAGTTTTCCCTGTCCTTTATACTAAATTGGGTGCTACCTGTGGGCAGGGGGCGAGCTGGCCAGACTCACCCCTTCCCCCCAGGGCAAGGTGTTATCCAATTCCCCCTTTTGTCCGAGTGTTGCTGCTTGTGATAATAAAATACAATAGGCGTCCTGGTGCCGGGTGTTTGCGCAACGCCTCCCTGTCCCCCCTACCGACAACATAGGGTGCTAGATAACGACCCCCCTCTGTCTCCCGAAACCAAGATAAGCATTCTGGTTTCTTTTATGAGCCGAAGTTCTTTACGCCGAAATAGATTTCATTGTATGAAGATACATACAATATACACATGATGTTCGTGCAGTTCACTTGGGGTGAATTATGGACGACTAATCTGAATTCAGGACGATCAGTGCCCACCCGATCAGAATCAATCCCCTGTTACGAATATTACCGTAAAAGGATTAATTCCATACCACGTGGTAGACGTAATCGTCCGTGAATTCATCCTAATACAGAGGTTATCCATGTCAGTATGGTATTAGATCAGTGTGTAACGCCTGAGTGAGGTTATCCATAACAGTATGGTATTAGATCAGTGGGTAACGCCTGAGTGAGGTTATCCATGACAGTATGGTATTAGATCAGTGTGTAACGCCTGAGTGAGGTTATCCATGACTGTATGGTATTAGATCAGTGAGTAATGCTCTGGGAGGTTATCCATGACTGTATGGTATTAGATCAGTGGGTAATGCTCTGAGAGGTTATCCATGACAGTATGGTATTTGATCAGTGGGTAACGCTTGAGTTACGTTATCCATGTCAGTATGGTATTAGATCAGTGAGTAATGCTTGAGTAAGGTTATCTATGACAGTATGGTATTGGATCAGTGGGTAACGCCTGAGTGAGGTTATCCATGACAGAATGGTATTAGATCAGTGGGTAATGCTTGTGCGAGGTTATCCATGACAGTATGGTACTGGATCAGTGGGTAATGCTTGTGCGAGGTTATCCATAACAATATGGTATTAGATCAGTGGGTAACGCTTGAGGGAGGTCAGCCAGGACAGTATGGTATTAGATCAGTGGGTCACATGTGACAGAGTATATCCATGACAATACGGTATTGGAGCAGTGGGTAATGCTTGTGGGAGGTTATCCAGGACAGCATGGTATTAGATCAGTGGGTCACACGTCATGGAGGATATTCATGACAGTATGGTATTGGATCAGTGGGTAATGCCTGAGTAAGGTTATCTATGACAGTATGGTATTAGATCAGTGTGTAATGCCTGAGTGAGGTTATATATGACTGTATGGTACTGGATCAGTGAGTAATGCTTGTGCGAGGTTATCTATAACAGTATGGTATTAGATCAGTGTGTAATGCCTGAGTGAGGTTATCCATGAATGTATGGTATTAGATCATTGGGTAATGCTTGTGGGAGGTTATCCTTGACAGCATGGTATTTGATCGGTGGGTAACGCCTGAGTGATGTTATCCATGTCAGTATGGTATTAGATCAGTGGGTAACGCTTGAGTTACGTTATCCATGTCAGTATGGTATTAGATCAGTGAGTAATGCTTGAGTGAGGTTATCTATGACAGTATGGTATTAGATCAGTAGGTAACGCTTGTGCGAGGTTATCCATGACAGCATGATATTAGATCAGTGGGTAATGCTTGTGCGAGGTTATCCATGACAGTATGGTATTGGATCAGTAGGTAACGGCTGAGTGAGGTTATCCATGTCAGTTTGGTATTAGATCAGTGTGTAACGCCTGAGTGAGGTTATCCATGACAGTATGATATTGGATCAGTGGGTAATGCCTGAGTGAGATTATCCATGACAGTATGGTATTAGATCAGTGGGTAATGCTTGTGCGAGGTTATCCATGACAGTATGGTACTGGATCAGTGGGTAATGCCTGTGGGAGGTTATCCATGACTGTATGGTATTAGATCAGTGGGTAATGCTTATGGGAGGTTATCCATGACAGTTTGGTATTGGATCAGTGGGTAACGCCTGAGTGAGGTTATCCATAACAGTATGGTATTAGATCAGTGGGTAATGCTTGTGCGAGGTTATCCAGGACAGAATGGTATTGGATCAGTGCGTAACGCCTGAGTGAGGTTTTCCATGAGAGTATGGTATTAGATCAGTTGGTAATGCTTATGCGAGGTTATCCATGACAATATGGTATTAGATCAGTGGGTAACGCTTGAGTGAGGTTATCCATGACAGTATGGTATTAGATCAGTGGGTCACACGTCATGGAGAATATCTATGACAGTATGGTATTGGATCAGTGGGTAATGCCTGAGTGAGGTTATCTATGACAGTATGGTTTTAGATCAGTGTGTAACGCCTGAGTGAGGTTATCCATGACTGTATAGTATTAGATCAGTGGGTAATGCTTGTGGGAGGTTGTTCATGACAGTATGGTATTGGATCAGTGGGTACCGCCTGAGTGAGGTTATCCATGACTGTATGGTATTAGATCAGTGGGTAACGCTTGAGGGAGGTCAGCCAGGACAGTATGGTATTAGATCAGTGGGTCACATGTGACGGAGTATATCCATGACAATACGGTATTGGAGCAGTGGGTAATGCTTGTGCGAGGTTATCCAGGACAGCATGGTATTAGATCAGTGGGTAATGCTTGTGCGAGGTTATCCAGGACAGTATGGTATTAGATCAGTGGGTCACACGTCATGGAGGATATTCATGACAGTATGGTATTGGATCAGTGGGTAATGCCTGAGTGAGGTTATCTATGACAGTATGGTATTAGATCAGTGTGTAATGCCTGAGTGAGGTTATCCATGACTGTATGGTACTGGATCAGTGAGTAATGCTTGTGCGAGGTTATCTATAACAGTATGGTATTAGATCAGTGTGTAATGCCTGAGTGAGGTTATCCATGAATGTATGGTATTAGATCATTGGGTAATGCTTGAGGGAGGTTATCCTTGATAGTGTGGTATTGGATCAGTGGGTAACATTTGAGTGAGGTTGTCCATGACAGTATGGTATTGGATCAGTGGGTAACATTTGAGTGAGGTTGTCCTTGTCAGTATGGTATTAGATCAGTAGGTAACGCTTGAGGGAGGTTATCCTTGTCAGTATGGTATTAGATCAGTAGGTAACGCTTGAGGGAGGTCAGCCAGGACAGTATGTTGGTAGGTCGAGGGTGACGTTTGGGCCCTTCCATTTATTGACACTATTGTGCTGGAAGGGTTCGTGTCCCTCTGTGAGGTTAGCAGCTATGTTGTCGGGGGAGCTGCCCCTGTTTGGGTCTCTCAAGGCAAATTGTTCCTGGGTGAGCAGCCAGACAAAGTGTGAGTCACTAACACTAAGGATCATGTGACCCTGCCCAGGTTGGGGAGACCTGGACCCTTCCCTGGAGCAGGTGAGCGCCTAATTTACATGGGCCCCCCCTCCTGTGTATCCACCATCTGCAGGGCGAGCCTTGGGGGTTGGGTGCAATGTGGATCAGGTGGCAGTGTATGCAGGGGCCTAGGCGGACCCATCATCGGCTACCAGTTCTGGTTCTAGGAACATGGAACGTAACCTCTCTGGTGGGAAAGGAACCTGAGCTGATTGGGGAGGTAGAGAGATACCGACTAAATATATGCACAGGTTGGGCTTGAGAGGGGCTGGACTCCCCTCTATTTCACTCTTGACTTGCCCCTGGTGAGAGGCGCTGGACTCCCCTCTATTCCACTCTTGACTTGCCCCTGGTGAGAGGGGCTGGACTCCCCTCTATTCCACTCTTGACTTGCCCCTGGTGAGAGGTGCTGGGCAGGTGTGGGTCTACTTATGTGCTGATTTCACACGGCCGCCATTTTGAATGGAAAGCGAGGCAGAGGAGGGAGTCACCCCAAGTGGAAGCCTGGAAGTACAGTCACATAACAACGGCTTGGACCGTAAACTTTGGCTGGTGCCACATTTTACCATAAACGATGCTGAAAAATGGGCTGAGGAGGGATGTTGAATATCAAGAGCAGTTCTGTTAAAAGGATACAGCGACTGAATAGAGGGGAACATTACTGATATTAAAGGTAAGTTAAGGATTTTGACAGGCGTAGCCTAAGTGTCAATGTACTAGCTAATCAGCAAACATCAAAATATTCTTTGCAGCGTGAATAACTAACGTTAGTCAACAAGTCAACAAGCTTGATTTATTTTCTGAGTTTACAATTTTCTGAGACAACAAGCACTATTATCCTGAGAGAGGCTGAAAATGCTGGATACATATTACTAAACATATATAGTACATTACAGAGTTAATCAATGGGGTATGAATATATTTTAGGTCCAAGCAGAGTCAGGTACTTCACCTCCAATGGATCATGGGTTTTCACATAGAAAATAAAAATCTTCAGCCCCACTGTGAGGAATTATAGCAGGAGGCAGCTTGGTTATATGAAACATCCTCACTACTGTAAATCCATGATTCTGCAAAAGTGTGTTTTCAAAATTTGAACTTAGCTTCTAAGTGTCCCGGTTACAAGGAAATCAAGGGAAAGACAAACCTTGATCACATTCTCGTCTTTGATAAGATGTACATCCTGGTTCACAACAATATGCCACACTAGCATCAACGAATTTTGTGGAATTCATCCCACCTCAGCCTCGTTTTCATTTTGACAATGGTGACCTCTGCGAAATAAGCTAATAGCCCCCCAATTCAGTGCCAGAACGTTGGAGTTCACCCCAGTGAGTGAGAGGGTTACCTCCCTTGTCCTTCGAGTTGGGGGATAGGGTCTGACTGTTTATGCGTATGCACCGAACACCAGCTCAGAGTACCTGGACTGCTTGGAGACCTGGGAGGGGGGGCTGGGAGGTGCCCCCCGTGGGGACTGCAGTGTCCTGCTGGGCGACATTAACGCTGATGTGCGTAGCGACAGTGAAACCTGGAAGGGTGTGATTGGGAGGAACGGCCTGGCCGATCTGAATCCCTGTGCTGCCCACAGTTTGTCCATAACGAACAGCATGGTGGAACATAAGTGCTCCTGTCACCGGAGCACCCTGGGCCGTAGGTCGATGGCCGTCTGATGGGACTGGCAATTTGCCACTTTTAATATCTGTCAACAATAACAATTCTCCAAAGTAGTACTCAGTAGTACAAGGACACGACTACACCACCTGGGGAATTTCACCACAGGAAAAATTACTCTAAATTAAGAACACACAAGTTCATTTACCGAATGGAGCTGGACATGTTTGTACTATTGACAGTTTGTTGAAAATATAAAACCAAGAAACAAGACAAGCGCTTTAGCATCAACGACCTTAAAAAATTAACCAGCAACCAGCCTTTGGCCACTGGCTGACAAAACCCAAGCAAGAAACAGGTGTCCGGTGAAGTTGATCAAAAAGGGGAATGGAGTCCCCTAAACACACACACACACACACACAACTGCCCCACCACACTGATCCCCACACTACTATACTGCACGAGGTGAAAGTGTGAACACCACCACTCCAGACCAATCAAATCTTAGTCAGCCAGATCAATAGAGGCAGCCACTGGTATACAAATAAACGGAAAACAAAAAGAAAATACCCCAATCTAACCAAGAATCTGAGTGTTGAAATCTATGAAGAGTGCAAACAATGAGTAACAGAATACAGGCCGTCACTCTGCAGCAGTCCCATACAGAAAAAAAGGGCGGCCTAAAGTCTGCTAAGTCGCAAAATTAGGGAATGAAACAGCTCCAAATGCAGGAAAAGGTGCGGCGATCCTTGTCCAAGGTTGCAGTGTTGATGTGCTGCCACCTTCTGGGAAAACGATGAACTGATTTTGAGATTAAGAACATGTATGGTTTTCTGGTGGGTGGCATGGTGGTGCAGTGATTAGCACTGTTACCTCTGGGACCCAGGTTCGAGTCACCGCACACACACACAAATAGATTATATGTTATATATTAGATAAGTGGCAGAAAAATCGATGGATGGATGGAACTGTATGAAAAATAATGCTGCTTATGAAAGTAGGCAAGTAAGAATTTCAGGTTAGAATTTCATTGTACCTTGTACGCATGACACTGCTTTCTTAGAAACTTATACTGCCATTAAATTTTGAAGACGCTGTACAAAGAACACAATAGTGTTCGGAATATTTTTTTCTTGTCTGTGAAAATATACAGCTCTTCTGGACACTCATTCTTAAAAAAATCAGATTCTACTTTAATACTATCTGTACCGCTAGTAAAGACAATGTTCCGTGACAAAACGTGACCATACTGCCACGCCAATTTCTGGTAGCACTGCACGTCGCGCATGCGTCTTGTTATCCTCATGTAAGTGCACAGACGGAATCAACACAGAAAACCCGTGGCCGCCAGACTGATACCTCTCCGCGCGCGTATAAGCGGACGTGTTTGTATAGACTTTTATGATGCATTTTACTCCTCCGCGGACGACCGCCTGCCGCACTCCAAATTTGTCTTTAAACGCCAACATAGATGATTTTGATGAGGATTGGGGTAGTTTGCAAACCCTACAGCCAATTTTCAAGGTAATAGAACTGTTACATACATATAAATGCGTATGCATATGTGTGCAGACTTGTCCCAAATTAAAAATCTCACGCCAGCCAGTTGATCAAAGTTGGCAGCCCCGTGAACTGCCGCTCTGAATTTGTAAAACGTAGGGAAACATACACAGACCTCGCGGCTGTGGTACGTGTGCAGGGAATATCAGAATTACTACTAATAATACTTAAATAGGGCACGTGCGCATGTGTAAAGTACACAGCTTGACCAGAGAAACATGAACGTTTCCATGTACGCATACGCGGTGTAATACGCGAGTGCTGCGCTTTGCGGAGAACCAGCCTAGATGCGTCCGCGTTGGGAGCGTCGCGTCGGCGCGCTGCTGGAGAGAGGTGTGTGTCCAAAGTGGATTAAAAGACGTTCATATTGTGACCTAAAGACAAACTCACTTTTAGTGGTAATCTTTGTTGTGTAATTTTATGGTTAATATGTTTGATGAATGCTGTTTGTAATTTTATTTACCTGTAATTAAGCCTATTAGTTTAACACCCGCGTCATTTCGGCGCGTCTTCCCACCGGCGTCGCGCGGGCGACCAACATTTCCTGAGGTATTTCACATATTTGACTTTTTATATTTTATGTATCGTACAGAATAATAGAGCGCAGGCTAAAGTGCAGTTCGGCCCCAGCGAGTCTCTCAGCGCAGCGTGTCTCACAGCGCAGGGGGCAGCCGGAGCGCCGCAGACTCGGGCGGCTACATGAGTATATTGGGAATAAAATGTGTGTATTGGAGCGAGTTCTGTGTGAGTGAGTGTGTGAGGTGTGACAGTGATAATGATGGAGATGCTGGGCTTCGTCATGGGATCAATCGCTCTTCCTCCTGCCTACAGACTCCTGCCAGCTGACGCTGGACCCCAACACAGCAAACAGAGAAATGTCTCTGTCGGGGGGGACAGGAAGGTGACATGGGGGGGGGGCAAACTCCCTCGTGTCGCTGTGCATGCTGGGATAGCTCACTGTGTGCTGGAGGAATCATTTTTGCCGTATCAGAGTCTCACATGTCGCTGCTTCTCCGTGGCAAAAAGGTAAAATCTCTGCTTTATAACCAGTATAACCCTTTTTACTCTGTCTGAAGTGTGATGTATGTTAATAAAACAAGTAATTGGGTTCTGTAAGCTGAACAAACATAAAAAATTTCTCTGACTTATGTTCTATGTTGGCTGTTAATGCACCAAAACTGCGAAAACAAATTCATAGTACATGCAGTTGTACCAATGGAGTGAATTCTGATTCTGAATAAAATAAAATGTAATGAAATCTAAGCCTGATGAGTGGGGGAGCTTTTCCCCTCCCCTCTATATGTATATTTTATATTTCTGTCTATATATTGTATTTGCTACCTGTACACTGACAATGAAGGCTTCCTATTCTATCCCATTAATGTCCCGGTTCCGCGCTGCCCAGAACGTAACTGAGTAACAGACTTAATCCGCGCTCTCTGCTCACTGAGCGCAGCAGCCTGATATCGCAGCGGCGACGCTTTGGCCAGCAGGGGGCGGCAGACGGCAGACAGTTTATTAACTCAAAACCTACAGCGGTCCTGAGGTAACTTAGTAAAGATAATGATATAATCAAATTAATCATATATTAACTAAGTAAACATAAATAACATAAAATCTTAATAAGGCACGTTAGTACAACAACAACAGAAAGGCACCTGATCATCAATGAAGTAGTGTAGGTGATTACCAATTACCAGAAAAAAAACACATAAATCCTGTTTCATTAGGAATCCTGAGATATATACAGTACTGTGCAAAAGTCTTAGGGAGTCATAGGAAATGTTTAAAGCTATTTATCTGGGTAGTAAATTTATATTTTCTCAGTATTAAAAACAAAATTTAATGTTAGAACATGTGCAAATTATGAGTAAAACAAAAAAAAACTAAAAGGAATTTCTTATGTTCTCCAAAAAGTTACTGATATCTTGTTGGATGGCTAGATGAACACCAATATGGTTTCTAAACCTCTCCTCACCTCACCTCGGCCATTTCATGTATTTGTTAAATTTCACGACCAGCTCACTTAATTAATTAATGAAACTAGTTTTATAAAGTCACTGAGGTACTGATTAGCTATATGAGGTGAGCTAGTGGTCATGTCAAAAAATACATGAGTATTTTTGAAAATATTTTTGAAATATTGAAAATACTGCCAATACTGGGATGACTTTAGGAGAGATTTTGAAATGGTTAAGGGCAAACAGTTTGACATAATACATAATATCATAGGTTTAAATCAACATGGAGATCATTTTAAAAGTTTATGTGACTGCCTAATATATATATATATATATCCATCCATCCATTCATCCATTGTCCAAACCGCTTATCCTACTGGGTCGCGGGGGGTCCGGAGCCTATCCCGGAAGCAATGGGCACGAGACAGGGAACAACCCAGGATGGGGTTTGGGTTGGGTTATAGTGGGGTTTGCTGGATAAATGGGCGATTCACAGTTTATATTCCATGAAAGTCCACATATATTGTTCCATTCACCCTATTCATGTACACCATCGCAGTGGCCAGCGTCCAGGCAGGATGTTCACCAGCACTTTTCAGTCTCTTAATGCATGTTACAGTGAGCAGCTGCCATTCTGGGAAAGTCTGGCTTCCCTCTTGGGGACATGATCAACAGAACAACGTGTGAAAGACAGTGAACTAAAATGATGTGTTGTTGGAGAAAGCGTCAGGCTTTCCACTCCAACTCTGCACACAGGACCAAACTACAATACAGTATATGTTGGAGAAAGCGACAGGCTTTCCACTCCAACTCTGTACACACCATTAATTACGAGACAACACACTTAGAGTTTTACTTGCACAAGGGTAACCACACTCTCTGCATGCTAGGCTACAAAGGAATGTGTTACAAAGGGTGGTTCCCCTTGGCACCTTTATTTATAGTCAATGGGGGGCAGGGGTCTTGGAGTGAGAACAAAGAAAAGACTGTGAGAGTAAGAAGAAGTTCTGGTTTTACTCAGGTGGACAACTATTTAAACACGTGCTCAGGATACGTGTAAACTAATATAATCTAAATTATGAAGGTAAAGAATAACAAATGATTAATAACAGTTTCTTCAACCTAACAGTCCCTCCTGTTTATCATGACAGTATGATCAGAAGCATCAGTATTGTACAAATTGCAAAAACACTTTCAGCACAACCGTCATTCAGATCACATCATCATCATTATTAAGAGGGCTAGACAAGGTTAGTAAATCCATTCGTTCTTCTGCAGTGTATAGCAGAAAAACAGAACTAAAAGTATGTTGTATCATGGAACGGAGGCAGGGTATAATACAAATGAAACAACAACATACAAATAATAATGTAACAAGAATGGGGAGTGATTAAATGTTTTAGGGTCCATGTTCAGGTGGACAGATAAAGGTAAGGATATATTTGACACTTTTATAGCAAAATCGATCTAAAACTGCTGTGCACATACGCCATTATCCAAACCAGCAGTATATGGATCTGTGTCATTTATTTTTATATTATCATGCTGATAGCCTACACCTGCAAAAGAGGCAGCACACTTTGCTTGTGACTTATTCATAGGTTTCCCATATATAGTTAATCCGTCGGCATGAGATGGCATGTGGGTACAGACATAACAATTAGTTAAATTGTCTTTCTTTGCTGAATCATAAACATAACGGTACCAGTAGTTTTGTAGGAAAGGATGGGTCTCATTTGTGGAGATAGGTCTCAGGTGGGAGCCGTCATGTGTCCATCTAGGTGGGCGAAACACCTGCTCTGGTGAGTGCAGAAGCAGACCAACAATTCCCATAAAGAGAATTACACCGAGAGTTACCTTACCACATCCCCACCCAATCAGAGCCATTCTAAATGGAGTGCAGATCAGCTGTTTTCTTCACCGGGTTGAGACGTCAGTATCCTATTGATTGCTGCGCCTTTGTAGCGAACTTCCACTGCTACTCCGAAGGTACAGAGGTCTCTGATACGGGCTTGATGGGCTTACAGTGACTCTTATGTATCCAGGAAGGTCGCTCTACTATCTTCACCGCTGTTGGTGTTGTGAGGAGGACTTGATAAGGTCCGTCCCACCGAGGCGTGCTCCAATCCTTTCGCAACAGGACCTTGACCAGGATCCAATCTCCTAGCTGCAGATTATCCTGTTGAACAGACACAGAATTTACTGGCAGACTACTGGGGCTATGTTTTTGTTGTGTTGTTAGTAGTTTACGCATCCAATAGGCTAACGTATTTTCTCTGTCTGCTTTTCCTATATCACTCATTTCGGTTGCTAAGGGAAACGGTCTACCATACACTATTTCAAAAGGTGTCAATCCTGCAGGAGTGGGAGTTATTCTCATCCATAATTTTACTAGAGACAAACATTCTGGCCACGGTCTTTTTGTCTCTTCCACTGTCTTTCTGAGCCTTGTTTTAATGGTGCCATTAGTTCTCTCCACCAAGCCTGCGCTCTGGGGGTGATAAGCACAATGATTCTTAAGCGTAAAACCTAATGCTTGTGAGCAAAGGGACATGGTTTGATTCACAAAATGAGTCCCATTGTCCGATCTTATAATATGAGGTATGCCATAGGTAGGGAAATAATGGCCTACCAAACATTTTGCAACGGTCATTGCATCACAGTGTTTTACAGGGTATATTTCTACCCACTTAGAAAAGGTGTCTATAATGACTAGACAGTACTTCTTCCCTTGTGACCAAGATAATTCAATGAAATCCATATGTACAATTTGAAATGGATACTCAGCTGCGGGAAACTGGCCACGTTTTGGCCTTATGTTGCCTTGTGCATTGTGTTTACAGCAAATTAAGCACGCTCGACAAAATTGTTTTGCATAATCAGAAAAATTTATAGTATAAAAGTATTGTTGAATAATATGTACCATCCCTCCTGTTGAGACATGGGTGTTTCCATGGCTCACTAAGGCAGCTGTCTTGTATAAATTTTTTGGTAGGATGGGCTTGTCATTCATATAATAAGTTTTTCCTTGCTGTATTGCTCCTCTCTTAATCCAGCTCTGTATTTCTGTTTTAGGTGCATGAGTCTGTGCATCACATAGTACACCACTATCTATCAACAAGACATCTGTAACATTTAACGCAGGTTGTTTTTGTGCAGCACTTTTTGCCGTCATGTCCGCAAAACTGTTTCCTTTAGCTATTGCGGAAGCATCAGCTTGGTGTGCCTTACATTTGCATATCGCAAGGCAATTTGGTAATTGCACAACATCTAACAACCTGAGTAATAAGTTCGTATGAGTTAAAGATGTTCCTTGCGATGTCTTGAATCCTCTATTTTTCCACACTCTTGCATGGTGATGAACAGCTCCAAACACATATTGACTATCAGTGTATATTGTAAGTGGCTTGTTTTTGAAGAGCTCGCATGCCCTAATTACAGCATAGAGTTCAGCCGCTTGTGCTGAACAAGCAGGGGGGAGTGCATTGGCCTCTAACACTTCAGTAGATGTAACTACAGCATATCCGACCTTGTTCTTCCCCATGTCATTTTTTGATGCTGATCCATCTACAAAAACAACCGTTGAATCTGGTATTGCGGTCTGTAAAATATCTGCTCTTGGTTTGGTTTGTTCTTCCACAACTGCTTTGCACGAATGTGGTTCTCCATCTTCCGCTGTCGGAAGAAGGGTGCTAGGGTTGAGAGGACCACATCGCTGTATCGTGATGTTTGACTGTGAAAGCAGGAGTGAGACTAGGGTCAGATGTCTAACATGTGTGAGGAATGGCAGTGGCGTCTGCAGTAAAACTAAAGAAACTGAATGTGGCACCTTCAAAGTGAGTGGGTGACACAACACTAATTCTGCTGATAATTTCACTGCTTCTGCAGCAGCTGCACATGCCTGCAAACACTGCGGAAAACCAGCTGCCACTGCATGTAATCGTTTAGAATAGAACGCTAATGGCCTCTCTTTTGCGCCGAATGGCTGTGTTAATACTGCCTTCATATACCCTTGATTTGCATCAACACATAGGGTAAATGGTTGTTGATAATCTGGCAGAGCAAGTGTCACATTAGTTTGTAACATCATTTTTAAGTTTGTGAATGCCAATTCTCCTTCTTTTGTCCACTGAATTTTATCTTTCAGTGCCATGTCCTTCTACTGCACGCTGTTCGTGCAGCGGTATCGGTTTTCAGGGATGAAACCCGTCCTTGATCCTTCAATCACCAGTACTTCTTTCCCACCAGGCAAAATAAGAAATGGACTGACCAAAGCAACTCTAAGCCTCTATAATAGTCTTAGTCCAGTCATTCACACAATACATGCATGTTCATATTTCGCTTAATTACGGCTAAGCCTAACCCTTTTTCTGCTTAATTACAGCTAAGCCTAACCCCTTTTCTGCTTAATTACGGTTAAGCCTAACCGACGTCAATTGACCCGGTTATTTCACTGAATAACCTTTGTTGTCTCACCTGTCCTGTGTGCCTGTGTTCCGCCACCGAGGTCCGTCAGACATCACCAGACGTCGAGCGCAGTTCTAACCACCGGCCTGATGACGAATTCACGTCACAGGTCTTTCTTGCACCCGTCTCCGAGTGGCTGTCGACAGACTTCGGTGTCGCTCCTCTCGGTGGGCTGGCGATGTCGTCAGGTGTCCTCGGATCCGGCTCGAAGGACCAAATTATATGTTGGAGAAAGCGTCAGGCTTTCCACTCCAACTCTGCACACAGGACCAAACTACAATACAGTATATGTTGGAGAAAGCGACAGGCTTTCCACTCCAACTCTGTACACACCATTAATTACGAGACAACACACTTAGAGTTTTACTTGCACAAGGGTAACCACACTCTCTGCATGCTAGGCTACAAAGGAATGTGTTACAAAGGGTGGTTCCCCTTGGCACCTTTATTTATAGTCAATGGGAGGCAGGGGTCTTGGAGTGAGAACAAAGAAAGGACTGTAAGAGTAAGAAGAAGTTCTGGTTTTCCTCAGGTGGACAACTATTTAAACACGTGCTCAGGATACGTGTAAACTAATATAATCTAAATTATGAAGGTAAAGAAAAACAAAATAATGTATATACATATTTACACTCATTGCTGATTATACAGAAATGATAACAAATGATTAATAACAGTTTCTTCAACCTAACATGTGTTTTGGGGCAACTCTCAGGGGGGATGCTGATTTATCACTATTTGCCCAATTGTGAGTCAAAGTCAGAAAACAAAAGCCTTTGTTCTGTTTTGGGCTCCTGCGCCCAGATGGGGTGACTGGCCCTGCAGGCTGTTTGACTTCACTGGCTTGTTGTCAGACAGTTTAGCTGTACCTGTGGCTCAGATCACGTGGGGACTTGTGGAACCCATCAGCTGGGTCCAATAAATCTGACTGCCGTAGTCCCAGTTAGCATTAGCACAACTTTTCTATCCATGGCCTTCTCACTTCATAAGTCAAAGTCAACTTTACTGTCATTGTGTATGAGCACAACGAAACGGGGTAGTAGGGCCAATAAAGGCAGTAGAATAGAATAAATAACAATAAAGGCAGTGCGACAATTAGCGTCCTAAATATATATATATATATATATATATATATATATATATATATATATATATATTGTCATGACCTGCTCGTCGGCTCCTCCTGTGTGCCACACCCCCTGCTTACCCACGTGTGTTTCCCGGATTGTACCCAGCTGTGTCTGCTTATTTTCAATCAGTCCTGTGTATTTCAGTCCGTGTCTTACCCGAGTCCTGTGTCCGTCATTGATGTTAGTCAGTGTGTGATGTCTCCTTCCCCGATTCCTGTTAATAAATCCCCGTTTGCCCCGAATCCTGCCTGCTTGCTTCCTGATTCCCCGCTTGCCCGCACGATCGCCGCTCTGCCCGCGATCGCCCGTGACAGAATGACGGACCCAAAGAAGACGCGGAGACGGAGGAGAGTCCCGCAGGAGACGATCCGTCTCGGCGCCTGCTCGCTCTCCAGGCTTTGGCTCCCGACGGAGGACGAGAGGGAAGTACCCGCCCTACCTCCAGCCCGGGGGCCGACCACACGCGACCCCGATCCCGTGTGGAAGTACTGGCTCTCTAGTGAGGACGAGGACGAGGAGCCCTTCCACTACCCGGAGCCGGAAGCCTTTCTTCCGCCGTCCGTTTTTACGGACGTCGCGCCGCCTCCCGCCACCGCCAGGCGCCAGTGAGGGAGACGAAGGAAACCGGCGATCGCCGGTACAGAGGACCTCCCTCCGTTGCTGCCGGCGGACCCCGCTCCCGTGCAGCCGCCGCTGCCTGCGCAGCCGCCTTCGCCTCCTGCAGCTCCCGGGCCGACGCCCCCACTGCAGCCACCTGCAGCTCCCGGGCCGGCGCCCCCACTGCAGCCACATCCAAGTCCTGACCGCGCTCCAAGTCCTGCTGCAGCCCCAGCTCCTGTCCCTTTCACCCTAGTCCCCGAGGTGGTCCCGGACGATTCCATCTTGGCTCCTCCCTCTTCGGAGGTGGAGGAGCTGGAATGGGACCCCTCGGGGATCACTCTTGTGACTGTTTCTCCCTCGCCCCGGCGAACTCGACCCCGACCTAGGTTCGGCCTGTCTGTGTCCCGCAGGGGAAGGGGACACAGACGCAGGGCTGGGGTCCCGCCCGCCCTGCCCCCTGGCTCGCCCTCCCTCGCCTGCGCTGGGGCTCGGTTGGCGCCCGCGGGTCCTGGCCCTCCGGGTCGGCTGTCGCCTACGGGTCCCTCTCCGGTGCCTCGTCACCCTGCCTCGCTCCCCCCTCCGGTGCCTGGTCCGTCGCCTGGGGGCTCCCCGACGGCGGCTCCTCGGTCGCCTGCGGGGCCCCCACCTTCGGCTCGTCGGAGGACGTCGCCGCCTGCAGCGGCTCCCCCCCTCACCTTGCCTTCGCCCTGGCCCCTTCCAGCTCCCTCGTCCCCTTCCCTGGTGCTCCCTCCTGCTCCCTCCCTGGCCCCTCCGCGGGTCCCTCGCCCTGTCTCCTCTGCCCCTCCGAGGTCCCCTCCGGCTCCGGCCTCCCGGCCGTCTGCGGCCCCTCCGGCTGCCTCCCGTCGCCCGCTGGGGCTCCCACGGGCTCCCCTTTGTTCCCCCGCCTTCTCTCCCTTCTCTCCTGCCCTGGTCCCTCCTTCGTTTGCTTCCCCTTTTTTGGTCCCGCCTGTCTCTGCTCCCCCTCGCTTTGTTCCTCCCGTCTCTGCTCCTTGTCCTCCTCTGTTCCCTTCGTTCACTCCTGGTCCTTTTGTTCCTCCTGTTCCCGCTGTGTCCCCTTTCCTGGTTTGTCTTTCTGCTTTCCCTGTCCTGTGTCAGCTCCTGTCTCACGTCCTGTCGCTTGCCCTGTTTTGTGCCTCGGTCCTGTTTCCCGTCTCTCGTTGATGGTTCTGTTTTTTTTTTTTGCTCCAGGTCCCGGTTCCCGTGTCCCATCTGTCGCCTCCTCCCTGGCGCGCCCGGTGAAGCGCGCCTTTGGGGGGGGGTTCTGTCATGCCCTGCTCGTCGGCTCCTCCTGTGTTCCACGCCCCCTGCTTACCCACGTGTGTTTCCCGGATTGTACCCAGCTGTGTCTGCTTATTTTCAATCAGTCCTGTGTATTTCAGTCCGTGTCTTACCCGAGTCCTTTGTCCGTCATTGATGTTAGTCAGTGTCTGATGTCTCCTTCCCCGATTCCTGTTAATAAATCCCCGTTTGCCCCGAATCCTGCCTGCTTGCTTCCTGATTCCCCGCTTGCCCGCACGATCGCCGCTCTGCCCGCGATCGCCCGTGACATATATATATATATGAAATTGCTAATGGCCACATTCGGATTCAGATATAAAGTCAAAGTAATTAAAAATCTGGGGCCGAGTGCCTGAAAGACTACAAGTCCTGCTACAGGTTGTTGTGTTTGTGTCACAGTCAAGTTTCCAGCAAATTCAAGTAACTCTGGGCAATGACATACTGTGGCTTGCAAAAGTATTCAGCCCCATTGAACTTTTCCACATTTTGTCCACTCTTCCATAAAGGCCAACTTTGTGCAGTGCACGACTAATAGTTGTCCTATGGACAGATTCCCCCACCTGAGCTGTAGATCTCTGCAGCTCGTCCAGAGTCACCATGGGCCTCTTGGCTGCATTTCTGATCAGCGCTCTCCTTGTTCGGCCTGTGAGTTCAGGTGGACGGCCTTGTCTTGGTAGGTTTACAGTTGTGCCATACTCCTTCCATTTCTGAATGATCGCTTGAACAGTGCTCCGTGGGATGTTCAAGGCTTTGGAAATCTTTTTGTAGCCTAAGCCTGCTTTAAATTTCTCAATAACTTTATCCCTGGCCTGTCTGGTGTGTTCTTTGGAATTCATGATGTTGTTGCTCCCAATATTCTCTTAGACAACCTCTGAGGCCGTCACAGAGCAGCTGTATTTGTACTGACATTAGATTACACACAGGTGCACTCTATTTAGTCATTAGCACTCATCAGGCAATGTCTATGGGCAACTGACTGCACTCAGACCAAAGGGGGCTGAATAATTACGCACACCCCACTTTGCAGTTATTTATTTGTAAAAAATGTTTGGAATCATGTATGATTTTCGTTCCACTTCTCACGTGTCACCACTTTGTATTGGTCTTTCACGTGGAATTCCAATAAAATTGATTCATGTTTGTGGCTGTAATGTGACAAAATGTGGAAAAGTTCAAGGGGGCCGAATACTTTTGCAAGCCACTGTAAACCACAGGCATCACCCTAACGGTAAGAAGTGTGATCCGCTTACGACTGACACGCAGTAGAGACAGGATCCCATCCAACACGGGACCCACTATAGGCTCACACAGAAATAAAGGAGAAAAACACTAGCTGCCTTTTCCAAGCTGTTTACATTCCTGCGCTTCCTCATGGTGACAGTAACAGCCCGTGTCACATGACCACTGTCATGTCCTACCCATCACACCTGCCTGACCCTCCTGTCTCCTCACTAGCGCGACCCTCATGATTCATGCCTGTTGGTTGTTGCCCCTCATTAGTCTTTGCATTTAAGTATCTATTTGTCTCGGTCATTGATGTTAAACCTTCCTGCTGCCTGTGACCTTCCCGGTTGCCAGTCCTCCCATTTGTGATCCCTCACGATCCTCTTTGTTTCCAGTCTCAGCCCATCTAGTTCAGCAAACCCCCTTTTTGTTTCGCTACCAAGGATACAGAGATGAGAGTCTTTTACCAAGCGTACAGTGTCCAGAGTGGATGAGCATGACCACAGTGAGAAGAGGATCTGATGGATGGAGGACCTAAGTACCATAATCTTAGTAACCCATGAGCAGAATTGGACCATAAGAGGAACTGGCCGGCTCCATCTCACACATGGTACGTGGGTGTAGAAGTTACTCAAAACCATATGGCTGAAATCCTCCACATGTGCATTTTGAATGTATTGGGCATGTTGTCCTGTTTTAACCGTGAGAATCCTGTGAGGGGCGGCTCAGTGGGTCACTAATGGCCCTCCATAACTCTCCTAATTCTCCCCAGCTGTATCCCATCGTTGACGTTCTCCACCCTGATCTGTTAGCCTCCTACACCTCTCTCCCGTCGGTGATTACTGTGTATAAATGTTCCTGCTCTCATGGTTCCTCAGCTCCATCATCATTCTTCCAAGTGTTGTTTGCTGTATTCCCTTAATAAATCCTGTGTCTTTCCCAGAACTACTGCATCTGAGTCGTCCTTAACCCAGATTATATTACTCATCACATAGAATATCCATTTACATTTAACTCCATGGACACTAAGCTTTTCTCCCAGGGGTCTAAGGTAAGAGAGACCAATTGGACCAATTCGTCCAGATAAATACATTTGTAAAAGAAGTAGTGAATACGTTTCCAATCAATTCCTATTACACATTGATGTTATAATCAGAAGCCACATTATGAAATGGAATATATCCAAACAGCATTTTAATCTGACCAGTAGGGCATGCTGTTGTACCACTTGTAGAAACACTTTTGCATTTACCAGACTTGTTTACCCAAAGTGACTTACAGCAGTGGGAAGGGTTATGTTTTATGCATATTCTTGAGGGATTTGAACCCATGACCAATGCATCATAAATGCAACACTCTATGAAAAAAGTCCTAATGACTTGAAGTAATCAGCTCCTAATGCCAGGTAGCTGAAAACACAGTGAGGTTCTTCCTCAATGTGATGCTGCCCAACCCAGCAGACGGGAATCTGATGAATCAGACACGCCTGCCAGTGTCCAGTTTAACCTTTGGGGTCCGTGGACTCGACGGCCAATCAGAGATGGCAGACAGCTGTCCACATGGCCCCGATTGAGCGGTACGTTTGCGTAACCTGCTGGCTGTAAAAGGAGACCATGTGTTTGAATGCTGCATCGCAGGCCTGACACATGAGAAAGACCAGATGCCAGCCACCTCAGACATGTGGATTTTATCTGTGTTCCACAGGCACTTCCATATAAGTGATTTACAGGAACATCCAGTCTAGTGCAGGGCAGCGCAAACACCCTCATGCATATACTGGTTTTAGCACAGCTTCATTGTAAAGCATATCAGATGGCCTCAGAATCCTGCTCCCTGCTTAATACAAGGTGAATAGGGAGTAGGAACTAGGGGACTAAGGACTATGGGATTAGGGGCCACAGGACTAGGAGACTATGGGACTAAGGGAATAGGGGACCAGGGGAAAAGGGGCTACAGTGTTAGGGACTATGAGACTAAGAAACAAGGAGACTAGGGACTTGTGGATCATGGAAGTGGGGCAAAGGGGAATTGGGCACCATGGACTATGAGACTAAGGTATAGAGGGACCACAAAATTTGAGCACTTAAGACTAGAGGACTGTGGGACTGCAATGCATCATCTCCGGAAACCTGTTTACTCCTGCTGGGCAGCTTTCATGTGGCACCCCCTGCTGGACAGTGGAGACACTACAGAGGCTGTGTATTGTGTTCAGTCACCTTTTACTGTAAATCACACATGGGTTCACGCTCATTTGTGTCTGCTCTGAATCCCCATGGGCCGAGGTGAAAACTCCATCCACTTTAGGTAATTCAGGGGCCTCTTGCCAAGTTATGTGAGCTTCGTGTCTGATTCTTTGGGCTTCCGTACTGGAAGCAGTCCAGGGTAATTCTGGGAAAGTGTGGAGCTTAGACAAACCAAACTACAGCGTAACATGCAGCCAAGGGGGATTTTAAGATTTTGGTATATTGTGTGGGCATCTTTCTATTCTTGATATTGATTGATGTATGTAATTATGTAGTATTTCTAATATACGGATAGCGCACTATTGTATACAAAGCGACAAGCCAAGCTTGCAGTTTTGCAGTGTTCATGTGCTGCCACCTTCTGGGAAAACGAAGAACGGATTTTCAGATTAACATCTAAAAAACTACACGTTTACATTTTAGCCCATGTTACACTGGGCTTTTCTCCCAGGGCAGTAAGGTCAGAGAGACCTACCAGAGAGAAATCTACCATAGTTACTGTTGTATATACATTTATACTAACTTACATTTTACTTATTTATCAGAAGCTTTTATCAAAACGACATACAAATGAGGAAGCAGATTGACACTGTACGGTGCTGGGCGTCGCCCCGGTATGCAAAGTGCTTGGAAAGATTAAAAGCGACAAAACATTGTATAAAAGATCGAGTGTAAGTGCATCAATTATTAAAAATAATACTTAAGAATATCAGTAACAGAGCTCAGCACCAGCATTCATGGGCCCTCAAGACCTGTGATGATGAGCACAAAAACACCAACGCAAATCCCCAAACTGCACAATATTGTGTTTTGAGTGAAACCTCAATGAGTCTTTAGGTCCATGATACTGTAACAATTTCGAGGAACTTTGGCGCTACATGCAATTCCCAAAGCGCACCACTAGATGGCGGCTTCCTACCGTGAGCTGAAACAGCCGCCGTAGGGGCGATACACGGCAAGTTTCCCCAGCCGCCAACCGGCGTGCACCGGGGCTGCGTCTGGGTCAGGCTTTTGCCTGCCGCTTTCCTCCAGCTTATTTTCTTGTGTAACTTGGTGCTGGGCTCCTCGCCATATAAACAAACTCAGCCTAGCAAACATTAAGAAACATTAAGAAATCTGGCTATGAAAGGATCGTCTACCATACTCCCATATTCCACTCTGCTTTCATCCGATTGTCTTTGGTTTGTGCTGCTGGGAACCATTATCGCTGTCCTTTTATTTTGCTGCAAACGTAATCGTATGATCACATTATATTGCGACGTCCCTTGTCCCCACCCACGTTTTGTTGAAACTGCATGAAGGTCAGACCCACTTTTGTACCGTTTAAAACACATGTTGATCATTTTTTCTCCTGCAAAAAAGAGCATTTACTTTTATTTTGGAGATATTTTTTTGCAAAGCGACTTACAATTCAGAAAGCGGCGAGTTGAGCAGCAAACTTAAGGCGGTGTGACTAAGCAGGTTTGGACCCATGAAGCTCAAATTCCACAGTCAAACAATTTAAAATTGTTTCTTTGAGAAGGCAGACGCAGGCAGTCACTGGTGCGTTTGGGGTTAAGGGCCTTAGTCACACGAGCATAGTGATATAAGCCACTGAGCAGCACTGACCTCTGGCAGAATTCACCTTTACAAGCATGTTTGGCAAATGCCACTAAGTACAAAACTGATGCACTATTACATAAAAAATTGTACTTATCATCAGGGTTCAAATGTCAGAAGTGCTTCTGCTACTCTTTAGTAAGGTTGCAAATTCCATCTGTCCATCCATCCATCTTCTGTAGCCAGGTATACACACACGCACACACACAGGCACACACATGCACGCTAACATGCGCACACACACACAGACGCACACACACAGAGGCGCACACATGCACGCTAACACGCGCACACACACACAGACGCACACACACAGAGGCGCACACATGCACGCTAACACGCGCAAACACACACAGACGCACACACACACGCTAACGCGCACACACACAGACGCACACACACAGAGGCGCACACATGCACGCTAACACGCGCACACACACACAGACGCACACACACACAGAGGCGCACACACACAGACGCACACACACACAGACGCACACACGCACGCTAACGCGCACACACACAAACACACATGCGCACATAAACACGCACGCACACACACAGAGGTTTGTAATTATATCTTTGTGGGGACTCTCCATTTGTTTCGATTGTGAAAACTCTAATCCCAACAATGACAGTCTACCCAGCCCCAACCTTAACCACAAGTAAGCAAACAAAATACAAGATTTTAGGTATTTCCAGTTTTGTGATTCTATTCACAGATTTTTTATGAAATTGAGGTTATGTTTGTGGGGTGTGGGGAGTGAAAATGTCCTTATATGGCAAAAGGTTTTTATCTCATCATGGGGGACATTTGGTTCCCACAATGTAATACACTGTGTTCACAATTATTAGGCGAGTTGTATTTTTGGGATTAATTTCAATAAAAAACAAATATAGTGTCATCAGTCAGTCCAAAATCTTAATGAACCTGAAGCCTGAATGTTATGCAAAGGAAATGTGAGTGTGAACATTATCAGGGGAAAACACGTGTGTGCACAATTATTACACAACTATTAGTGTGCACAATTATTACACAACTATTAGTGTGCACAATTATTATGCAACTAAATGAAAAACCTACATTTTCCCATCTCCCTTGTTTATTATCATCTTTCAAAGTGCGAATAATAAACAAACATCACATAATTTCCAAATAAACATTTCTGACATGAAATATCAAGTAGTGAGCAATATAGCCACCTCCTTACGGACGCAGCAGGAAGTGTGAGTGTCCTGCAGGCTGGAGAGAGAGCTGCTGATGACGCGCTCAGCGGTCCAGACCCTTCAGAAGACTGTGCAGACTGCTGAGTGCATCATCAGCAGCTCTCTCCCCAGCCTGCAGGACACTTACACTTCCCGCTGCATCCGTAAGGGCACCAGCATTGTGACTGACCGGTACCATCCCACCCACCAACTGTCTACTACCCCTCTTCCATCTGGAAGAAGATTCTGCAGCATCAGGAGCAGGTCTGCACGACTGTGCAATAGCTTCTTCCCCCAAGCAGTCCGGCTGCTGAACAGCAATAAGTCTTCCATCCATGGAATCTGTTATTTTCTTGTTCTGTTGACGATTAACTTTTTGTGCAGCAGCAACCACAGCCTCCCAGACACTGTTCAGAGAGCTGTACTGCTTTCCTTCACTGTAAATCTCCCATATAAGCAGGGCCCACAAGTTCTCAATAGGGATTATGTCAGGTGAGGAAGGGAGGCATGTCATTATTTTGTCATCCTTAAGGCCTTTACTGGCTAGCCATGCAGTGGAGTACTTCAATGCATGCGATGGAGCATTGTCCTGCGTAAAAATCATGGTCCTCCTGAAAGATGCTGACTTTATCCTGTACTGCTGCTTGAAGAAAGTGTCTTCTAAAAACTGACAGTAGGTTTGGGAGTTGAATTTGAATCCATCTTGGCATTTTCTGGGAAAGTAGAGTGTACCCTTGGGGAGGTGGGCTCCGGCTGGGCTTAAGATACGGTTTCATTAATGAGACTCACATGGTCAGAAGGTTTGAGGTAAACGAGTCTCACTGGCTGTTTCTGAAGGTGGGACCCTCCCCCAATAAAAATCTCACGTCTTCCCATTAAAATAATAATTGTAACTCTCCACTATGATTATTCATGTTACAAGGTCCAACTGACAGCACTACTTTGAGGAGAGTTCTTCATCTTCTACCTGTGTGTTGGTAGAATAGTGATTCAGAGCATGGGCTTGTGATCTGAAGCAGGCGGGTGTTCGCCGTTGTACCTTTGAAGGAGGTTCCTCACTAAATTAGCCTAGTTGTGGGCATCTCCATCACTGCAGTTTGCGAGGGCTTGGTAACCTAGCCACTTGCAGTTGTTCCCGTTTTAAGGTTCCCTTTTAATACCGCTTGTAATCAGTCAGTGGATGGCGATTTGGTGGAGTGTCCCGGACCGGCGTGAGCCAGGCAGCCGGCGGGATACTGAGCCACTGCAATTGCTGCTGTTTTCTGCTTTTGTTTCGTTTATTTTGTTTTCGGGTTTCCTGTTTAATTAGTATTAAGTATTTATGTGTTTTGTTTAGTTTGTTGTACGTAAACCGTGGGGCGCCGTTGGGGAGGCTTGGTGTTGGGTGGTGAGGATCTGGTTTGGGGGGGGGGTAGGTCCTGGCGATATAGCGCTGTGTGGTCGCTCTGCCTTCTTAGCCCACCCCCCTGGTGTGTGTATCTACGCCATGTGATGTGGTGACCCCGTGGAGTACCTTCTGACAGTGTCCCCCCCCCCACCCCAAGGTAATAGCTGCCGGGTTTGGGTTTCTTTGTGTGATTGGAGTGTTATTCTAACATGATCTGATTTGTACCATTTGTGGGTAATTTTTAAAGTAATTGCTTTGCTGTTTGGTTTTTCCTTTGGAGTGTTAACTGAACGCAGAATAATAAAGGCAGTGTTCATGGTCTTCACGTCCCCCAGGCGGTGATTATGAATTTGTGTGCTTTTATATCGGAGTGGGCGTAGTCGGCAGGATTTCACCAGTACATGGTGCAGATGTGACTCCCTGATCGCTCCCTGAGGAGGTTAGGTGAGATTTTTTTTTGGTTTTTTATTTTTTGGTGTTTAATTTGTCATAGTGGAAAGGCAAAGTAAAACAGCAGCATTAGTTTCCCAGGAGCCGCTACTATCTTGAGTAAATTTAGTTTGCCGGGCTTCGTTTGTGCCGTCTAGTTTTATTGTCCTATTGTCATTATGGACGACGAAGTGCAGCTGCTCAGGAATTTGTTGGGGCAGCTCCAGCCTGATAATGATCGTTTGCACCAGGAACGAGCAGAAGTTCCAGGTTCCTCTACTGCCACCCAATCCTCCCCCGCACCTCCACCTGTTTCGGTCGAGCCTCGTGTCTATACTGAACGTTTTACTTTTATTTCTAGAGACCGGAAGTGTCCAATGTTTGGGGGCAGGTCTGGTGTGAGCTTTGAGGAGTGGGAGGAAGAGGTGCGAGTTTGTATGCGGGCCCGGCTTCTGTCGTCTGCTGATCAAGCATTTTTTCTTTTTGACCATTTAGAAGCGGAAGCTAAGGAGGAGATTAAATATGGCCCTGCTGTTGAACGGGGTGACCCAAAAAGGAGATACTGGCACATGGAGAGTCACGTCTCCGGTTACAGGGTGGTCCCACACGCAACTACAACCGGATCTTATATACGCACGCTGGCCACAACAATTAATCTATCAATTCAACAAAATCACGATACCTGAAAAGATCGCACATGGAACTCATGTTTTTTTTCATTGGTACATGTCAGGGTCTTATGTTCACCAGAAATGGTTGTCAGTTCAACAAGACATGTATCAGGATGCACCAAGAGAGCTACAGAAAGTCAGTGATACCAGAGGGGCATGCAGGTACTATGCATGTAAAAATCTGATGGACAGACTGCTAGCTGTATTGCGTGTACTACATGAGATAGATGGAGAGAGCAGTGCGGAGAGATCAGTGGATGCACGGGGCCTGCTTTCACAAGTAGACCTTACCTTTATTGGAATTCTAGCAGTTCTTAGGAAGATTCTTGGGGAAGCCAAATATCTGTCAGACATGCTTCAAGCACCTTCCCTTGATCTAGCTAGAGCTGTGGACCTAATCCAGCCCCTACAGGACACTTTATGGGAGTACAGGGGTGAATCATGTTTTGATCAACCGTGACAAGATACTGTGTACAGCAAAAATGTATAATGTTGTAGTTGAGGCTGTTTTTTTTTGTGATTATAATTTTATTGTCATTCCGTTAATTTATCAGAAGGCACATACAGGACAGAGATACCACAAGAATAAATGACAAAAAAAGCAGCAAGAGAAAGGAGAAAAAAGAAAAGAAAAAAAGAAAAGCAAACACAGAACAACTTTTCACACTTGACATGTTGGCAGCAAACTCATATAAATTAGACTCATATAAACTTCAAAGAAGCTCTTTAAGAGCAGCAGCCATATTCCTCCAGGTATTTACAGTGATTGCTTTGCCTTGTTAATCTTTGCAGTTGTATACTCTAAACAGACAATGTAATGGAATGAGACAATCCAGAATTGCTTCAGGTTTGTATCAAGGTGTATCCATCGCTGTAGTGTGGTTTTCTTAGCAGCTGTAAAGCCTGCCTTTAACAGTTTTTTATCACGTAATGAGAACTGGTACATCAAGTCATCGTTAAGCAATAGTAAGCAAGGCTCCATGTCAAAGTATAGTCCAGTAAGATCACATTACACACGAGTGACAAGCTTCCATAAATGTTGGGTCACTGGACAGTCCCAGAACATGTAGAAACGTACCGGTAGTGTCAGTGTTGCAAATGCTGCAGTATGGATGGGGAGCAGGTTTGATGAGATACCGTTTGTAGGGTTACAATAGAAACGATGGATAGTTTTAAAGTGAATACGTACATAACTAAGGTTTTTGGAAGTAAGGCAAAGATTCGACCGCACTGTTTCCCAAACCGGGTGGAATCCTAACCTAGAAAGTTCTAAATCCCATTTTGGCAGAATCTTCAAAGGCTTATGAACGTTAAGGAGTAAATTGTTGTAAATGATTGTGACTGTGCCTTTAGATGCCTCGACAGGATCGATCCAGCTAAACATTGGGTGATCATCTAAGACAGAATTCCATGGCACAGCATAGGTCTTCATTGTGGATCGTAGCCTGAGGTCGAAGAAAAATGAGAAGCCAGGCAGACTGTATTCTTGTCCTGGAATGTGCGCACAACATTCGCATCAAACGTATTATAAAATGTGAAAACCCCCTTGGATGACCAGGGGGGACAAACAAAAGCTTTATAGTCTGACAGAAAGTGGAAATTGTTCCATAAAGGAGATTGTTGACTTATTACTTTTTCGGCGTTGTACCATGCAGCTAAGGTGGATGAAAAGATACAACCAAGTTTGTGTCGTGATTTACGAAGACCTACCCCTGGGAAAGGTAAGTCCTGGAGTCCGTGGGGATGCACTATAGCCGATTCAATACCTCTCCACGACACTACACTGCCTGCGTCTGTCCAAGTGCGCATAGCCCTAATTTGAAATGCCCAATGCTAGAGCTTAAAATCAGGGAGGGCGAGGCCACCGTCTGATTTGGTGCGCTGTAAAACTGAGAAGCGTTTCCTGGGTTGTCTGCCGTTCCAAATTAATTTGGATACAATGAAATTCAAATCTTCAAAATAATTTGGAGGTGGTACACATGGAATCATAAAAGACCAAAAGACAAGTGAGTAAAATATTCATTTTGATTGAACGGCATCTTCAGCTAGAGAAAGACGTGGAGACAAAAGGCTGGAGGAGATAAAGACAGCGCAGAAAGAAGACGACGTATGCAGACAAGTGACAAACCACTGTTTCACAGAATGGCCAGAGAGATGTAAGTTAGATCCAGACATTAAACCATACTGGTAGCGCACAATGGATTTTCACCTTGCTCACGACCTTCTCATGAAGGGAGAAGGACTTGTGATACCTCCCCCCTTGAGAGCGGATGTTCTTCAGCGTCTGCATGAAGGCTATCAGGGAATTACAAAATGCCGAGCCAAAGATACACTGTCAGTATGGTGGCCCGGTATCACAGCACAGATTAGCCAGATGGTGGACAGCTGGGTCCTAAATGGCCAGATCTGCAAGTTTTTCGCAAGCAGGATGAGGAGAGAAGGCGTCAGCAGGCAAAACACTACAACCGCAGACTCTGCTCCAGACCTCTCGCAGAACTGACATCTGGTCAGACAGTTTGGATTAGCACAGAAGGGACTGCTGGGAGTCGTCAGACCTGCAGATACTCCTAGACCATATGTGGTAGAGACTGATAAAGGTCATCTTTGGCCTACAGGGACTGTTACTAGGTCAAGTTGACTGGAAAACCACCTGACAGAATGGACTTGTGAACAAAGAGGGAAGTTCAGTAGAAGAGAGAGAGAGAAGGAGGTTGTTGATAGCAGTAATAGAAATTAATGTCAAAAGGTACACAGCACATTTGACTTAAGCTAAAAGGAGGAGGTGTAATAATAGAACTACTGTTCCCATAATGCTCTATTCCCCACAGTGCTTTTGTGCCTTGTATGCAGTATTCCAGTTGTTGTATTAAACATGATCTAACCATGTACTGACAGTCCCATCTGCTCATTATACAGTTTAGTCAGGGTGATGACTGACTGATGACTGATAACTGAGGGGGACAGTTAAGTTACTTTGGTTAGTCTTTATTTATTTATTATTTTTTTATTTTGGGTTATTTCTGTATTTTTTCCCCTTTTTTTAAATTTTCTTTAATTACATTTGGTTGTTTGGAGCCTATTGACACTTGATAGAGGGATTTAATGGACAATAAAGAGTGTGCATCCTATCCTATCCTGTAAGGCATTCAAGTTTGTCCATCAGCCCACAGGCCAGCAAGCAAAGGCAGTTTAAAGTTTATAAAAGTTTAGATGAATGCAAGTATTTTCTGGCTGATCATGTACACGGGACTGATTGCTTCCTAATCGTATAGTTTTTATTGTTTATCGTTTTATATGTTTTATCCTGATTAATTCTGCAAGGTTTTTGTGGTTTTTCGACCTCCCAAGAGCAACTTCGACTTCGTTTTGTTTTTAGTTCATACTTGGTTCAGGCAGAACTTCTTTTGGTAAGTAGTAGTAAATTTATCGGATTTAAAATTTTTAATAAAAATAATAATTAAGTTCCGTTTCAACCCAAGTAACTTATTTTAGTGTACTCGGCACTTTATTGCATTTAACGGTACGCTAATTAATCTTTAAAGTTAAATACGCTATATAAATTTACTGGGCTGGGAGTACGGGGTCATAGTGAGTTAGTTAATTATGGGGCCGGCTCAGTGTTGCGTTTGCAACATGTTTGCCCTTCTGGACGTTAGTGTCCAGTCGGACTTCATCTGCGAGCGATGTAAGCTAGTGGACTCGCTCATGGTCAAGGTTCGCGACCTTGAGGAGCAACCGGCTCTCATCCAATGCAACAGTGAGTTAGAGGAGCAAGTTAATACGCCTTTTAGGGAGAAGGTGTGTACGCCACTAGCCGGGAGGGGGGAGAATGAAGAGCAGAGAGGTCGAGAGAGCTGGGTGACCGTAGGTCGTAGACGCAGGAAAGGGCGTACACACGTTGCAGAGGCGGCATCACCTGAGGTGACTGTGTCGAACAGGTTTCAGGTTCTTCCAGCTTTAGAGCCGGAACGGACTGGGGAGGCAGGTGGGCCCTTGGGCACTGAGGAGCCCCCTCCCCCCAGGAAGAGGGAGGTTGTGGTAGTGGGGGATTCCATTATTAGGGGAGTAGACAGTTATGTGTGCACGCGTGATAGAGGGTCCCGTACGGTGTCTTGCCTGCCTGGTGCCCAGGTAGGAGACCTTCCAGATCGTGTGGATAAGCTTTTGGCCCCAGCTGGGGTGGATCCAGTTGTCGTGGTGCATGTTGGCACCAACGACATAGGCAAGGGTAGAAGGGCTGTTCTGCAGGATAAATTTATAGAAGTCGCCAATAAGCTTAGAAGCAGAACGTCCACGGTGGTATTCTCCAAAATACTCCCCATGCCACGTGCAAGTCAGGCTAAGTTAGCTGAGATAAGGAAATTAAATGCGTGGCTAAAAGGATGGTGTAGGAAAGAGGGGTTTAGGTTTATGGGGCATTGGAGGACCTTCTGGAACAGGTGGGACTTGTTCAAGCCGGATGGGTTGCACCTGAACCAGAGGGGAACCAGTGTATTGGGGAGGCGTATGTGTAGAGTAGTTGAGGAATGTTTAAACTAGGGACTGGGGGGGCAGGGAGGTTAGTTAACTATGTCAGTGGGGGGAAACGGAAAGCCCCAAATAATCATATTGTAAGTGGGCACCGTAATAGGCCTACCCTTTGTTGTCTGTATTTAAACGCCAGAAGTATTAGGAATAAAATTCATGATTTAGAGGCTTTTATCTCATCGGACTCTTATGATATTATAGGAATAACTGAAACGTGGTTGAGTGAAAAGGATGGACAAGAATATAATATGGATGGTTACACGTTGTTCCGTAAGGATCGTATAGGAAAAAAGGGAGGTGGTGTTGCAGTATATGTAAAGGAAAACTTGCAGGCAAGGGAACTTACTGATATAAATAAAACTACGGAAGCAATATGGGTAAAATTAGATGCTAAAAACTCAAATAGCCTAATTGTCGGTGTTTGTTACAGAACACCTAATATAGCTGCTGAGGAAAGCAGATTGTTATACAGTGATATTAGGACTATGAGCAATAAAAATGATGTGGTAGTTATGGGTGATTTTAATCTACCAGGAATGCAGTGGGACATTGTCACTGGCTCTTCAGAAAATGAACTGGAGATGGTGGAATTAGTACAGGATTGTTTTTTTACTCAGTTTGTTAACACCCCTACCAGGGGAGATGCCATTCTTGATCTTGTTCTCTCTAATAACCAGGACAGGATTGGTAAATTAGACGTTTTAGAACCACTTGACAGTAGCGATCATAACATGGTCAAATTTGAGGTTAAGTTTAGTGTTCGAAGAGCTAAGTCCAAATCAAAAATATATAATGTTAGGAAGGCTGACTTTAAGTGTATGAGACTAAAACTAGAAACTGTGAACTGGATGGAGTTAAATAACAAAACTGTTGAAGAGGCCTGGGAATTTTTTAAAAGCACATTATTGCAAGTGCAAGAGGACTTCATACCTGTTTCCAGCAAGAATAAATCTAGGAAATTGAAACCTAGGTGGTTTACTAGGGAAATAAAGTATAAAGTAAGGAGGAAAAGGGCTTTGTTCCAGCAATGGAAAATAACTGATGATGACAGAATTAAGCAGGAATATCTAAGTCTACAGGCTGAGTTAAAAAATGATATTAGACGAGCTAAAAGAAATGTCGAAAGGATGGTTGCATTGGAAGCTAAGGATGACGTTAAAAGTTTCTTCCAGTATTTTAACTCTAAAAGAGCTCTAAAACCTGAAATTACTAATCTGCAGGATAGTAAGGGTCTTATAATAGTAAACGACATTGATATAGTAAATTAGTTCAATGATAGTTTTGCACGGGTATTCACTGTTGAGGACCTTAGTAATTTACCAGTTATTACCTATCCAGCATTGTCTATAGCTAATATATATATATAACTGAAGCAGATGTTTTGCAAAGCCTAGCTAAGCTCAAAATAAATAAATCACAGGGCCCTGATGGCATCTTACCTATAGTGTTAAAAGAGATGAGGGATATTATTTGCCGACCCTTAACTTTACTGTTTCAAAAATCCTTATCTGAAGGTGTGGTACCTTCTGATTGGAAGCACGCCTTCATAACGCATATTTTCAAAAAAGGGGATAGAAGTAATTTGTCTAACTATAGGCCAATCAGTCTAACTTGTATAACTGGTAAAGTTATGGAGGCTATAATCAAAGAGAAAATGGTAGATTACCTGGACTCCAATAACATTTTGCGGGATAGCCAGCATGGATTTAGGAGAGGTAGATCCTGTTTAACAAATCTGTTGGAGTTTTTTGAGGAAGCTACTCAGGAAGTTGATGATAAGAAGGCCTATGATGTCATCTACTTAGATTTCCAAAAGGCTTTTGATGTTGTCCCCCACAAGAGGCTCCTACTTAAACTCAAAGCGACAGGTATTTTAGGTACCGTAGCGACCTGGATTGATAACTGGTTAACAGATAGGAAACAGCGAGTAGTTATAAGAGGCACAATGTCACAGTGGGCTTGCGTTCATAGTGGGGTACCGCAGGGTTCGATTTTAGGACCACTATTGTTCCTAATTTACATAAATGATATGGATACCAATATATACAGTAAACTGGTGAAATTTGCAGATGACACCAAGGTGGGTGGTGTAGCAGATACTGAATTAGTGGCTCAGCAGCTACAGCGGGATCTTGATTTAATTAGTGACTGGGCCGATACCTGGCAGATGACATTTAACGTCGATAAATGTAAGGTACTCCATCTAGGGAGCAGAAATATAAAGTACAGGTATTTCATGGGTGTCACTGAAATAAAGGTAGCTGATCATGAGAAAGACCTTGGTGTATATGTTGATGCTTCCATGTCCCATTCTCGCCAGTGTGGGGAAGCAATAAAAAAGGCCAATAGGATGTTGGGGTATATCTCCAGGTGTGTGGAGTTTAAGTCAAGGGAGGTAATGCTAAGATTATACAATTCCTTGGTGAGACCTCACCTAGAATATTGTGTGCAGGTTTGGTCACCATATCTTAAAAAGGACATTGTGGCCTTAGAAAAGGTGCAGCGTAGGGCCACAAAAATGATTCCTGGTCTTAGAGGAATGTCATACGAGGAACGGTTACTTGAGCTAAATCTGTTCAGTCTCAAGCAAAGGAGACTGAGGGGGGACATGATCCAGGTATATAAGATTCTAACAGGTTTGGATGCTGTTCAACCAAATAGTTACTTCAGCATTAGTTTAAATACACGAACTCGTGGCCATAGGTGGAAATTAGCGGGAGAACATTTCAAGCTGGATTTAAGGAAGCACTTCTTTACACAGCGTGTAGTCAGAGTATGGAATAGCCTTCCTGATAATGTAGTGCAAGCTGAATCCTTGGGTTCCTTTAAATCAGAGCTAGATAAGATTTTAACGACTCTGAGCTATTAGTTTAGTTCTCCCCAAGCGAGCTTGATGGGCCGAATGGCCTCCTCTCGTTTGTATAGTTCTTATGTTCTTATGTTCTTATGTATAATGACAGACAGACAATATGTAAATCAATTTTGAAATCAGCCTATGGCTGGGCAATATTGTACAATAGTAAAGTTTTTTTCATAGGAAATGATATTGATAATTATCACGACATAATTTTATTCTACATTTTTACTTAAAATTCACATAATTGCGTTTAAAAAGGCAACGTGAAAATTGAGAAACGTGGAAATTGAATTGACTGCAAACTTAAATCTAAATTTAATAAATCATATATATGATATTTGAATGATGTGTGAATGTGCCCTGCGATGGGCTGGCCCCCCATCCTGGGTTGTTCCCTGCCTCGTGCCCATTGCTTCCGGGATAGGCTCCGGACCCCCCGCAACCCAGTAGGATAAGTGATTTGGAAAATGGATGGATGGATGGATGGATATATATGATATTTGATGTATACACAGGCCTATTGTGGACTCAGACGTCAATCCCTCGCACAGGCCTATAGAGGACTCAGATGTCGGTCCCTCACACGGGCCTATAGAGGACTCAGACGTCAGCCCCCCACACAGGCCTATAGAGGACTCAGACGTCGGCCCCCCACACAGGCCTATAGAGGACTCAGATGTCGGCCCCTCACACAGGCCTATAGAGGACTCAGACGTCAGCCCCCCACACTGGCCTATAGAGGACTCAGACGTCGGCCCCTCACACAGGCCTATAAAGGACTCAGACGTCAGCCCCTCACACAGGCCTATAGGGGATTCAGACGTCGGTCCCCTCACACAGGCCTATAAAGGACTCAGACGTCAGCCCCTCACACAGGCCTATAGAGGACTCAGACGTCGGCCCCTCACACGGGCCTATAGAGGACTCAGACGTCAGCCCCCACACAGGCCTATAGAGGACTCAGACGTCAGCCCCTCACACAGGCCTATAGAGGACTCAGACGTCAGCTCCTCACACAGGCCTATAGAGGACTCAGACGTCAGCCCCCCACACAGGCCTATAGAGGACTCAGACGTCAGCCCCTCACACAGGCCTATAGAGGACTCAGACGTCAGCCCCTCACACAGGCCTATAGAGGACTCAGACGTCAGCTCCTCACACAGGCCTATAGAGGACTCAGACGTCAGCCCCCCACACAGGCCTATAGAGGACTCAGACGTCAGCCCCTCACACAGGCCTATAGAGGACTCAGACGTCAGCCCCCACACAGGCCTATAGAGGACTCAGACGTCAGCCCCTCACACAGGCCTATAGAGGACTCAGACGTCGGCCCCTCACACGGGCCTATAGAGGACTCAGACGTCAGCCCCCCACACAGGCCTATAGAGGACTCAGACGTCAGCCCCTCACACAGGCCTATAGAGGACTCAGACGTCAGCTCCTCACACAGGCCTATAGAGGACTCAGACGTCAGCCCCCCACACAGGCCTATAGAGGACTCAGACGTCGGCCCCTCACACAGGCCTATAGAGGACTCAGACGTCAGCCCCCCACACAGGCCTATAGAGGACTCAGACGTCAGCCCCCCACACAGGCCTATAGAGGACTCAGACGTCAGCCCCTCACACGGGCCTATAGAGGACTCAGACGTCGGCCCCCCACACAGGCCTATAGAGGACTCAGACGTCGGCCCCCCACACAGGCCTATAGAGGACTCAGATGTCATTCCGCTGGATGCATTAGAGAACCAGAGCGTACCTCTGGCAGATACCTGGTGGCTGTGTGGTCAGGAGGGAGGATTGAGGCCTCCTCTCCCCAATAATTGTGGAGGCCTCTGCACTAGGGGGATGTTAGCTAGCCAGGTGGATATTTACTCTGACAAACAGCCCTCTAGGTCCCACAGGTTTGTTACGAGCTGCGAAGATGATCCCAGTGTGTATATAGATGCCATATGCCAGCCGAGGGGCATTCCAGAGAAATGTAAGGTGAGAAGTGTGATAGCTGCAGGGTTTGAATCAATATTAATTTGGCCTACTGTTAACAAAAATGTGGAATGGATACATTATTTGTACTATAATCAGCAGAGGTTTATCAACTATACTCAGGAGGCACTCGCATCTCTGGGGGAGCAGCTTCAGGCCACTAGTCTGATGGCATGACAGAACAGGATGGCCCTGGATTGGCTCCTGGCAGAAAAAGGGGGAGTGTGTGTGCTGTTCGGGGATCAGTGCTGTACATTTATTCCCAACAATACAGCCCTGGATGTTTCATTTACTGAGGGTATGAGAAAGTTGCAGGGGTTACAGGATGAGATGGCGAGAAATTCGGGACAACATGACGGGTTGTTTGACTGGTGCTATAATATGTGGGGTAGTTGGCAGTAAGCCCTTATGAAAGCACTCTGTGTGCGTGCTGTGTTCATTCTTGCTTTGCTACTAATCTTTTTTTGTGTAGTTCCTCTTGTTCGCTCCCTAGTGGGAAAAGCGCTGTCTCAGCAGGCGACTATAGCTGCAATGTTTAGAATGGTGGGAGGACCGTTTGGAGCGGCAACCTCCTGGACCAACACGGAAACGGATGGCGACATAGACACCTTGGATACGCTCCTGCCCATAGCTGAAGTTCGGCCGTACTGCCTGTGAATACTCCATGTTGGAAACGCTGCAGCCTGCCTGCCGCCCACGACACCTGGGACTTTCCTGCTCATGACAGAGTGCCTGTTATAGTAATCTACAGTGTTATCAGTTAACCTTTCAGTTATCTTTGCATTAGCCGTATATGTTTATGTAATGAGCTTGTGGTAGGTGATGTACTCCTGGTAGATTATGTATTCCTGATAATATATGCAATGTATCCTGGGGAGTTCATTGCTGTTGGTTGATTCTGAGTGTTGATAGTTTGTGAGCCATGTCAGCCATGGACCCCGAAGGGGGGCCGCGCCTGTGGCGGGCTGGGAGTGGAATTTCCCTAGATCTTAGGGTTTTAGCCCTCCCTCCTAGGCTGGATGGACAGAATTGTGTGTGGGACTCTTTAGAATCCCAAAGGGGGGAAATATATGGGATATTATTTAGCACTATACAATGTAGAATATAATCATTACGGTATTATTAAAAAGCATGCCAAATACCCGTGATGTAATCATTGCAATGTAATCATTATAATGTAATCAACACAATGTAATCAATTGAGTATGTATTTGCACCTTGTATTAGCCTCAAATGTTCTGTTAGCTACTTTATGTTAGCCCTGAATGTATGAATATCCACCTTTATTAGTGTTATGCCTTATCATTATGTTGAAGGACAAATATATTATCAACCCTCTAATTAGACAATGTGCAACAGACTCACCAAAAGTTCACGGCTGAGCATTTTTAAAAAACCAAGTGGAGATGGTCGCACCACCATTACGTTCGGCTGAGGGACCAAACAGTAAAAGAATTGATGGACAAACTTATCACCTAGGGGTGTGGATTGATGTAAAAAACAATGATTGTGAATGGTTGAAGGAATGATGATGCTTAAGTGACGAGATATTGTTAAATGATAAGAACTTGTATAAAAATAGGTATAAAACAGTACTGGACACACTTTAAGTGTCCGGCCTTGGTTGTAACTTAATTGTTGCAATAAAGACTGAATTTGGATCTACACCAGCGGCTTCTGACTTCTGATTTAGCAGGGAATGAAAAACCACAAAACTAACATTTTGCCTTTTTCCCCATCTGTAACTGTTATTATGTTATTATCATTTAGAACTGAATATCCATACTCCCTTTTAATCTCATGCATCTTTTTTATCATTCCCCAGACTTTACTAATGTCAGTTTCCCGTCCTACTGAATTACAGAAGGACCTCCAAAACTCCCTCTTTGCTCATTTAACTACCCTCCTTACGTTAGCCTGCAACTTTTTGTACTCAATCAAATTCTGAAAGTTGTGAGTACTTTTTAACATTGTAAAAGCTTTGTTCCGAGACTTAACTGCAGTATCACATTCCTTTGTTTACTATGAGATCTTTGGTTAGTCTGCTTTGCTGCCTCTAGAATTACTGCATCATGGTTAGATTTCTTTTGTCCGACATAAAGCCGGCCCTGCAAAACGTCACCTAACGTCACCAAGTCACATGGTACAAAAACCTACAAGACGATCGTGACAGATCGTGCAGCACGTGCAGAGAGCAAGTAAGATCGTGCAGCACCTTTCAGCCGGCGTAACTGTAAATGTCGCTACTATGTGCCCCTGGCTTATTTTGTAAATGTCTCGTAAATGTTCTTGTTTGTTTTGTTAATCTTAATGGTCACTGGTCAGCTATTACTTCTGTTGTAATTTAAAGCTTCAATAACAAAAATAATAAAAAAAACCTCTCAGCCGGCTGCACAAACTGGAACTGCCTCCGTGACACGACTTTGCCCTTATTGGCTGAACAATTTTAGTCACACGCATGACGTTTGTATCTCTGGAAGTTCCGATACGTTATCTGCTATTTCTCCCGAAAAGCCTGTAAAGAAGTAAAGTTTCAATAAATGCTCTAATAGTACACATAAGTTAATCATTTATTTATTGTTAGTTACTGTAATGTTGCGCTGCTTTATGTGTTTAATCGTCTAGTCTGTGAAGAAGGCATTCAAGAAAGAATTGCATTGTATTCTGTGCATGACAATAAAAACTTTGAATCCTTAAAATAAATGTATTTGATCTTTTTCCTGGCAGCTATCTTTTCACTGCTAGCACTTTGTATCAGGAGTTGGTTATTGTAGAAGAGGTAATGTGCATGCAGGTGATATTTGTATAGATGTATCTACACCCTTTTGGAAGTGCGGCCATCTCAGTCAGGTCTCGCACTACGAGGAGTAGAAGTTGTCTAGTTTGGCTGCTGTCAGTTTATATTACAAGTTTATATTACAGTTTATATTATTATATTACACTCCTGCAGCCGCCGGCAGATGGCGCTCCCCCTCACGTCAGCTGCAGTCAGACCTAAGTGAAGTCGAACGCACCCAATGGCTCCTCCCCATTCCCAATTATCAAAAAACCCACTAATTGAATGGGTCGCGTAATTATCGCTATGAATTCTGGGAGTCTGTGCAACTTCAAGACCGCAGCTCTCGTGTTAATTATAACAAGGAAGGAATATTATTCTATATTTTTAATGGCGACCGAATGATTGATTGATATAATGTAGTGTTTCATTCTATATCCTGTTTTGATAAGATATCGACATTTCGTAAACATTCGATATACAATTAAACCATAATTGGTCCGTCTTGTTTCTTTGTCACCCAGAAACTTTACAACTGTGTTGTGAGCGGATTTTCAGCGCTTATATGTTTTTAAACTTGTCTTAAAATTTTGTGGTACTTCTACGTTTCTGCGCTTTTGTAAATGTAGATCGTATGTTTCGTCATTTGATTAAAGCGTTTGAAGACTTTGCAGCGCGCTGACACCAATCGGCCACCGTAGCTTAGCAACCGAATCATAACAATTCTTTTCCGTTTAGAGTTTTCATTTGAACATTTAAAGCAGCTCAGACTTGCAGTTTATCAGCAAGAGAGAAGACGCGAAAGATGTCCATCGTGAAAACCACCGTGAATCTCCAGAGGATTGACTGGCTGCTGCCGAAAGGTGCAGTCAGTGTGCGGATCGCCCCGGAATACATCCCCGGTCCAGTTGGCCGAGGTAAGGATGGCAAAATGATGCCCAGACTAACTCAGCACTTAAAGAGTTAAAGTCAGAATATGCTTGACTAGTCTTCTTGAATCTTCTGTTCTATTATCTTGTTTTAGAAGTACATGTCTAAATAATAAAGTAGTTCACCTTTAGCTTTAATATACGGGAGTCTTTTTGCATGTCTACTGCATTATATAATGAAATCAGTAAAATCTGTGGCTGTGCTGTGTTTAAACATCAGAGAAAATCATCATGAAGTGGTAAAGTAACAGCTGAATATGTCCTAATATACGGTGTTTCCCCGAAAATAAGACAGGGTCTTATATTAATTTTTGCTCCAAATGACGCGTTACGGCTTATATTAAGGTAGTATTTTCCCAAGTATAACATGCTACAGTATATTTACCGGTATTCATGAAAAAAATCCACATTTATTCAAACACAGACATCATGTCATCTTCTAACAGTATCTTTCCATGTAAACAATTTGACGGTGAATTTATTCATGAACAAAATTCTGCTGTATACTGCATATGTTTATTCAAATATAGTCGTAATGTCATGTTCTTCTGGAACATCATCGTAAATCTCCAAGTTCCAAATTCCGTCCTGAATATCTCGCAACTCAATTTCCTGTAGAACCAGTGTCCCCAATCTCTCATGTTTAGCAATAACTCTGTCCTTAAATGAGCGCCTCTTGTCCATGTAGCCTTCTCGTAGTATAACCGCATCTCATTCTAGTTACCGTACAATCCATGGGACAATAACTAGGGCTTATATTACGAGCTTCTTGAAAAATCATGTTAGGGCTTATTTGCGGGGAAACGCGGTAGTAATCAGAAAAAGCATAAATCTTAGTTTGGTACCTTGAGAGTGAATAAATAATGCAACTTATGGAAAGTGTAAGATATGTAAAGGATTTGACTTAATAGTCAGTTGTTGATGCCAAGCATTTGGATTGAGTAGGCTGCTATATTTGATGCACATGAACCTTTCCAGTGTTGTTTTTCGCTGTTGTTCTGCGTATCAGGGAATCTGTGCACAAACTGGCTTGTTTTTATAGGTCAGGTTCCCCTGCTGAAACGCAGACGGCCCAAGTCAAGACCAGCGCATAAGTTTCCCAAGCGTGTGTTTCCTGTATCCAATAAAGACGGCAGAATTTTTCTTAGTGTGCAATACCGACTGCCAAGTGTGATATCTGTGATGGTTGTGATGTAGTGTTGTTGTACAGTGACATAATGTTTCATTTAAATTAAATATGCTGTCCCCTGTCTTTATAATCCCAAAGGACAAACCAGTTCCAGTGATGCTGGCCGTCGGAAGAAGTGCCGCACCAGGCCGCCGGCAGCCAGCTCCCTGACCACGTCTGCCTCTCCTGGATCTGCTGCCATCCCGGTGGCAACCAGCAGGGGTCAGCAGGGCACAGGCCGCCGTAGAAATACGGCGGGAGGCCGGTCAGGGCGAAGAAGGAGGTATGACCAACAGAAGGGGTTAGAGCCTAAGCCCAGCTCACCAACCTTCTCCTCCTCTTCATTTTTATTTCCGTCTTCAGCCCCCTCCCCTTTTGTTTCATCCCCATTTCTTTTTATGGGCTCCTCTGTTTTATTGCCACACTTAGTCACACCTGTTAGCCCAGCTCCACATCCATATTCAGCTCCAGGCCTGGTTCATCTGACCCCTCTGCTTCAGGCTCCAGCACAGGCTGTAGCCGCCTCATCTCACCTGGAAAAATTCTATTGGTTGTATAACTATTATGTAACAAAGTACTCTAAAATGACCTATGACGCCAAGTGCTTTACTGAGTACTGGTGTCAGGAGTTTTGGAACAGACATTTAAATGAAATTAACTTAGCGAAACAGGGGAAGAATGAGGATAATGAGGGTACTCATTCAACCAAGAGGCGTAGGATTGATGAAGATGAGTTCATCTTTCCTATTGATGCACTGGAGCAGCTAAGTACCATGCCCAGGGCTCAGGAGATGGGTGTGGAAATGGGCTATCAGTCAGATGCACATAGCTACATTTCCCTGTAGATTCAGCACATAATTACACAAGAGTTGTCATACATACTTAGGATAAGATAAAATACCATGTAGTTCTATAGCATAAGGTACTATAGGATAAGATTAAGATAGGATAAGGTTAAGATTGTATATAATAAGATAGGACAAGTTAAGATAGTCTTAACTTGTATGCCATTTTATGTTTTACAAAGACATGATAAATTACCATAAGTTTAGGATAAGATTATATAAGATAACATAGTATAAGAATAAGATAGGATTGCATAGCATAAGATAAGAAAGATAGGATAAGATAACATAGAATAAAATTAAGATAGGATAGGTTACGGTAAGCTTAAGATTGTATAACATAGGATTAGATTAATTATAAATAAAGCAGTCCTCCTTAGAGGGGGGGGTGGTGGAGGGAATATTAAAAAAATAAAAATAGGGTTAGTTAACATAAGGTAAAGATAAGATTGTATAACATAGGATTAGATTAATTATAAATAAAGCAGTCCTCCTTAGAGGGGGGGTGGTGGAGGGAATATTTAAGAAATAAAAATAGGATTAATTAAGATAAGATTGTATAACATAGGATTAGATTAATTATAAATAAAGCAGTCCTCCTCAGAGGGGGGGTGGTGGAGGGAATATTTAAGAAATAAAAATAGGATTAATTCAGAAGGTTAAGATAAGATTGTATAACATAGGATTAGATTAATTGTAAATAAAGCAGTCCTCCTCAGAGGGGGGTGGTGGAGGGAATATTTAAGAAATAAAAATAGGATTAATTCAGAAGGTTAAGATAAGATTGTATAACATAGGATTAGATTAATTGTAAATAAAGCAGTCCTCCTTAGAGGGGGGGTGGTGGAGGGAATATTTAAGAAATAAAAATAGGATTAATTAAGAAGGTTAAGATAAGATTGTATAACATAGGATTAGATTAATTATAAATAAAGCAGTCCTCCTTAGAGGGGGGGGTGGTGGAGGGAATATTTAAGAAATAAAAATAAGATTAATTAAGATAAGGTTAAGATAAGATTGTATAACATAGGATTAGATTAATTGTAAATAAAGCAGTCCTCCTTAGAGGGGGGGTGGTGGAGGGAATATTTAAGAAATAAAAATAGGATCAGTTAACATAAGGTAAAGATAAGATTGTATAACATAGGATTAGATTAATTATAAATAAAGCAGTCCTCCTTAGAGGGGGGGTGGTGGAGGGAATATTTAAGAAATAAAAATAGGATTAATTCAGAAGGTTAAGATAAGATTGTATAACATAGGGCTACAGTGAAGAAATCAAAAATTTCAAGGCAGCATGAAGGTAACGCACAATCAGGGATGTGCAATTTCTGAGGCATGTATTCAAAAAAAGTATTTTAATTGTGTTTTATGATTCATATTTGACTTAGTTCATGAAATAAAATGTTTTTTTCTACAGATCAGTGTTTTTGTATTTTGTAAAATACGAGAAATACTGTATGCATGGTAATGTCAGGTGTGCAAAATGTTTGTGCTAACAAAGGACACAGAGCCCCTAGAAGGGCACAGAGCCAGGCTGAGCACCACAGCGCTATCCAGCCCATGGCTGCCGATGGTCACATTCCACCAGAACCCCCCAACACTAACTCCCCAGGGAACTTCCAAGCAGCAGAGCAGATTCCAACAACCGAGGATCAAAGGAAAAGAAAAGATACTGGCAGGAAGAAGATGATCTTGTGGCCAAAGGTTAAAAATGTAGAAGTTTGGAGAACAAATGTGTTACAAATGAAATATTATTTGAAATGTGCTACAGCTTAATCATTCTATCATACATCTATCCATCCATTTTCCAAACCGCTAATCCTACTGCGTCGCGGGGGGTCCGGAGCCTATCCCGGAAGCAATGGGCACAAGGCAGGGAACAACCCAGGATGGGGGGGCCAGCCCATCGCAGGGCACACTCACACACCATTCACACCTACAGGCAATTTTTTAGCAACTCCAATTAGCCTCAGCATGTTTTTGGACTGTGGGGGGAAACCGGAGTACCCGGAGGAAACCCCACGACGACATGGGGAGAACATGCAAACTCCACACACATGTAATCCAGGCGGAGACTCGAACCTGGGTCCCAGAGGTGTAAGGCAACAGTGCTAACCACTGCACCACCATGCCGGCCCAAAAATTTAAACAAATTCATTTTAAAAAACTTTAATCTCAGAGCCAATTGCCATGTGCCCACAAATATTTCAATTATTAGTGTTTATGATTATAAATGCGGGCGGCATGGTGGTGCAGTGGTTAGCACTGTCGCCTCACACCTCTGGGACCCGGGTTCGAGTCTCCGCCTGGGTCACATGTGTGCGGAGTTTGCATGTTCTCCCCGTGTCGTCGTGGGGTTTCCTCCGGGTACTCCGGTTTCCCCCCACAGTCCAAAAACATGCTGAGGCTAATTGGAGTTGCTGAATTGCCCATAGGTGTGCATGTGTGAGTGAATGGTGTGTGAGTGTGCCCTGCGATGGGCTGGCCCCCCATCCTGGGTTGTTCCCTGCCTCGTGCCCATTGATTCCGGGATAGGCTCCGGACCCCCCGCGACCCAATAGGATAAGCGGTTTGGAAAATGGATGGATGGATGGATGGATTATAAATGCCGAATACATTCCTGGAGCCTTCGATTTAGCATACACAGTGCCCTCTACAGGATTCTGTCGAAACAGCATCTCTCAACCTCGTTCACAAGATTTGTGTCTTTTTCACAAAACGTTTTTCTTTGTAAATCCCAAAATCTTCCTATAAATGTATGTATGAATGCTTCTCGTCTTTTTCAGTCACACGAAGCCTTTATAAATGAGCTCCCCGATTAATCTGTTTACATGAAAACATCTTAATTGCGTTAAGGCATGTAAACGTAGCCACCTAACGAAAGGTGACCACGTGACTTAGCAGACTGCATGTTCCTCATCTCCTCTGTATGGACCATAGAGCTGTGTATCGGAGAGTCTGACAACACGCTACGTTTCAAGATACACGCATTACAATTCAGATCGCTGCTCTATTTTGCCATTCTTTTTAAAAAATCTGCTTTTAGGAAAACATGGCACATTATAGAGAGCACACCACCAAATGGATGAAATCTGAGTAAAAACATTTGATTTTTAACGCAATCAGAATAAAGGGGTCTGCATTTATCACTGTCCCTGTAACAATCCAGCATCGTAGCACTACAGCTATTTCGGATTCAGCCAACGAATAACGTTGCTAGTCAGCAGCCTTGTGCAAGCTACTGAAAATTACTAATTACCAATTACTGTATATAAAAGTAATTATAATAAGGGTGGGATTCGACCGTGTGTCTGCCTGGGGGGTCGCCGGCCAGGATCGCCAGCAGTTTGGACGTGTGGTTGGTGCGGCAATGTGCTGCATCAGCGTCTGCTCCCTCTGCCTGACCTGCCCTGTATAATTACATAATCAAGGAAAATAACAGTGGGCTAAAGGTTGCATAGTGATCACATTAACATCGCGTCGATGTTGAAATACATGGTGCAAACAAAAGTAGTGGAATTACACTGACGAGTTACTACCAACACTGCCAGGCAGCTAGGTTTGCTAATGCTAACGTTAGCAGCGCACCCATATGCTACTTCCTCTCGCAAGATAAGGCAGCGTTACTGTCACTGTGTAAATACAATGAGATCTCTTTGGAGCAAGCCTGTCGATACCATGTTAAGTGTAAAACCACAAGTAAAATACCTTAAAAATAATAGAAATATAGATGGTGCTGAACCATGGTGAACAGTGGAGTCATAACAGAGGCTGTGCGTTGTGTTCAGTCACCTTTCACTGTAAATCACACATGGCTTCACAATCTTTTGTGTCTGCTCTGAATCCCTCAGGGCTGGAGTGAAAACTCCATTCACACTAACATGGTGCCAAGTGGTATTGGGTAGACATGATTCTATCCTTTTTGGAAGTAATTTGTTTTACTGATTTAAATAAGTTTTAAAAAATTTCAAAATGTAAGGATAGCTCATTGTATCCAAAGGGATGTGCCAAGCTTGCAGTGTTGATGTGCTGCCACCTTCTGGGAAAACGATGAACTGATTTTCAGATTAAGAACATGTATGGTTTTCTGGTATCATTTGAGAACCGTTCATGCTGCGAACCTATGCTTATGGGTTAGGGTTAAGCTTGGGTCTAGAGCTCAGGGTACTTCCAGGCTTGGAGGCCAAGGGTAAGGTCTCTCTTTCCCCATGTAAGCATTTAATGATGATCCAGCACCAGGGCTTGGGTAAGTCACCACGAGTTGGGAGCCTCATTCCCCAGGTAAAGGATGAACGATGTCCATCCAGCCCAGGGATTCTGGTGAACCTCTCCTTACGCTGGAAGCCTCCTCCCTCAGGTAAGGGTTTAAGAATCTCGCGGTACTTCCATTGAGCCTTGGGGTTCTGGAGAAAAATCCCAGGGCCATCCAACTGTAGCAGTGTGGAATTTTGCGGGTAGGACTTGTTGATTATTTCCGGTAAGTGTGTGTGGGGACCCCTAGTGTGTGGAGGCGTCATTGGCGTTTCCCGGTCCGGTAACTCCCCTTCCGCACCGCACTGGTCTGCCACGGTACGCTGGCATGCTGGCTGAGGTTCACACTTATTCTGTGTCTTGGTGGGAGGTTTTGCTGTTTTAATTAGCGTTAATCCTCTGCTTGATTTAAATGGCTAATGGTAATATTTTATATTGCAGTGTTTCTCTTGTGTCTGTGTTGCAGCTCCAGTGGTTGCAAGTTATTCTGGTGACTAGGCCTATAGCTACTTGTCAGTTGCTTTACTTGATGTGTTTTAATTGTAGTTACGGTTGTTGCCAGGATTACAGTTTCAGTTGCTCGTCAGCTTCAGTTTATAACCTCTTCCAGCAGGTTTGTCAGACAATAATAGTTTGAACCTGCACTGTGGCTGCTGTGTTTCCTACGTCAGTTTTTCTTTTCCGTCAGTCTTGTCTTGTCCTCAGCCGGTCCGATGTCGCCCAACAACTGCTGCTTGAAGCTCCTGATCCTCGGTGGGACATCGGCGATGTGCTGGGAGCCTTGGAACGTGCTAAGGATCGTCGCACCTTTTCCTGCATTTGGAGCTGTTTCATTCCCTAGTTCTGCAACTTAACAGACTTTGGGCCGCCCTTTCTTTCTGTATGGGACTGATACAGAGGGACAGCCTGTATTCTGCTACTCATTGTTTGCACTCTTCATAGTTTTCAACACTCAGATTCTTGGTTAGATTGGGGTATTTTCTGGGAGACTGTGAGCAGTGGCTGCCTCGATTGATCTGGCTGACTAAGATTTGATTGGTCTGGGGTGGTGGTGTTCACACTTTCACCTTGTGCAGTATATTTGTGTGGGGATCAGTGTGGTGGAGCACAGGTGTGTGTGTGCGTGTGTATGTGTGTGTGTGTGTGTGTGTATGTGTGTGTGTGTGTGTGTTAGTTTAAGGGACTCTATTCCCCCTTTTGATCAACTTCCCCGGACACCTGTCTCCTGCTTGAGTTTAGTCAGCCAGTGGCCAAAGGCTGGTTGCTGGTTTATTTTTTAAGGTTGTTGATGCTAAAGCGCTTGTCTTGTTTCTTTGTTTTATATTTTCAACAACCTGTTAATAGTACAAACACGTCTCTAGCTCCATTCGGTAAATGAACTTGTGTGCTCTTAATTTAGAGTAATTTTTCCTGTGGTGAAATACCCCAGGTGGCGTAGTCGTGTCCTTGTACTACTGACCGCTCTCTGCCACAAACACTTTACCCTAAACCTAAGCCTAATCCTAACCCTAACCATAGCCCCAAACGTCATGTCCTGCCACCTCCCTGACGTGGCTCTAATAAGCCATGCCTGCTGCTCGTTGGTCTCGCGTCTCGTTCCATCCCTCATGTTAAACACTCCCAGCTACCTCCAGTCTGTTCCCTTGTTATTCCTGTATAAGTGCTTCCTGGCCCTGTGTTCCCCATTGATGTGGTGCCCTCCATGTTGCTCGTTCCCTAGCCTCCCATCTTGATCCCAGTAAATCCCAGTTTATTGTCTGACAACACCTGCTCCCAGAGTCGTTCATCCTGGCACCCAACAGACTGAAGGAACTCGACAAGCCCCAGTAGGTTCCCCAGGTCCCTACAGCCGATCACTGCTGCTTGTGTCAAGCATACCTAATGTCGCTGGTTCAGGCCGCAGTACATCTTTCCCCAGAGAGAATGACCCATCTCTGACGGAGGGCATAGCCGCCCTCTCCCCGGACTCCCAAGTGGAGGGTGTGACAGCTATAGCGGAGATCCTCAGGGCCCTCTGGAATGGAGTGAGTGTGCTGAACCCCGCAGAGGTGGGGTGCTCTGGAGAAAAGGAGCCCGCCGTCTCCATGTCGTTTGCCATAGGGCGACCTGCGTCCTCATTGTCACTTGAAGTCTGACGATGATGCTTCTCTGGGATTTACTGTGATCCCCCTGTTCGCCAAAACATGCTCCCCAAAGCTCTCCAGCACAGAAGAACAGGCTTCACTCCTAGTTCTATGGTTGTCAGAGTGCTGGACCACAGTAGAGGTCGGACTTTGCTTCAACATGGTTTTATTGGAAGTCTGCACACAATACAGATGTTTCCTACCGTCCTTCGTTCCAATTAAATGTGGAAACGTTTTGTCAGCTGGCTGGACAAGACCCTACTGCCTCTTTTAATAGTACACATAGTAGTGAGCAGTGGTGACGTAATGGTTAGGGAAGCGCACTCGTGATTGAAAGACACTGCATCTACAGCATATGGCCCAGGAGAGCCGGCCGTTGCAGTCGTTACATCCGCACTTAAGGCTCCCGGCCCAGAGGGCCGCTCAGGCCGCACCCACAGTGTCCAACACAGGTGAGGCTTGGTTGCCTCTAGGCTTCTCATAGAATCTGACACGGTTCCCTGGTAACCAGCCGACACCTGCCACACTGCTCCATAATGTCAGGCCAGCGTCCACCTCTCTGTCCCCTGATGCCTGGCCAGCACCCACCTCAATGTCCCCAGACGTCCAGCCGGTGCCCACCTCATCTCCTGACGGCCTGCTGGTGCCCACTTTCTATCCTGACGTCCCATGGGCACATGCCTGCAGGCTGCCACCAGCCCAGAGAAGATGGATCCAGAGGATGTCCTGCTAGAGTGCCCTGGGTCCTGATACGTGGGTCCCTCCTTCATCCCAGACTCCGGTTACTCTGGTCCCAGTTTCTGGTCACCAGTATCAACAGGAGCCCAAGAAAGCGGCAGGCAGAATGTCTGTCTCCCAGAGAGGGTTTGCCAGTATCTGCTCTTGCCCTGTATGTCCCTTGTCATCTTCATGTTCCTCTCCTGTTGTCTCCTTGCTGCTCTACTGCTCTGCGGTTCTCTCATCGCCCACCAACCGCTCATGTCCTCCTGCCCTGCTGGCCCTCCCAGACCCTCTGGTCCTGTGATTCGGCAGAGTTCAGCCTCACCTGGAAAGGGGCCTAGGAGGGTCCCCCCCCCCGAAGACTTCCCGATATACACTTCGATTCTCCTGGAGTAATTCAATTTGGAGTCGCAGGCTGCCCAAAATTTAATTCCATATCTGCCCGGTTTTCGGAGCATATGCTGTCAAAATGGGCAGCAGACTGCAACAGCAGACGGAGAGAATACTTATCCGATGCCAAATACAGGAATCAGATATAAACGTTATACATTTTTCATAGCACTTTACAATATTATTCATTACTGATTTAATAACACAGTCACTACTCAGGTACAAATCGTGAGTAAATATAGTAACTAAAATAAATGATCCATTATGATTCATTGAACACGAACATGAAATTAATACTCACTACATACGTATTGGCAACATGTTCGTAAAAATATGATTTTTGATAAACTGTAAACTTTGATAAACTGTTGTGACAATGTAGATCGATGTGAAGCAGTAATAAAGAAGATATTAGTTACCCATGAACAGAACCCGGTGTGACAATGGTGATATGCATCAGCAGAATGATGTTTCCCAGAGCTCTCATACTTTGCAGATCGCCACCATCTTGTCGCTGGATTTCCTGAGTGCTCTGGACTGACGATCGTCAGAGCAGATAACCAGCAACACGTCACAAAAGCTTTGTTTGGGCATCGTTGCTGGAAAAATCACCGGTCTCATTTTCGCACTTCATAAACTTTTGATTGATTCTTAATTGGATTTGAAAACCTCAGCCAATATTAAAAGCCCTTGCTGTTATTTCTTTCTAGTCCTTGATGAATTTCCTTCTTACCTCCAGGTTGCTCATGTTGATTTTTCCATTGATCTTGGAATAAAAAGTTGGACAGGATATCTTTGGCTTGCCGAATGCAGAGCCTGGTTGGCCGCAGAGAGGTTTTCATTGAGTACTGTGCTGTAATCCTGCCTGGACCATGTCCGTCCAGTGCTTTTCACTACCAGCACATCTGCACATCTTTGGTAATATCAGTCTCTTCCTCTGCGAATTCCACTTCCGAAACCTCAACAGAAGTCTCACACCTACTTCAGTACTGTCCCTTTCTGTACTACTGCTTTCCAATTCCTGCAATACGAGATCTGCTGCTTCTTCAGGTGTATCGCTCCATGTCTCTTACAGAGCAGCACCTCAGATCATCCTCAGGTTTGGCACCAGTATCATAGATAATGCGAACCTTCATATAAGTAAGAGGTAATATTTTGCTCAGTATCAGTTCAAGTTCAAATACTTCAGGTTTTTTATTTGACAAAACACATAAAATAGTCGTGCAAAGTCATTGATTTATTTTTAAAACTATTGCACTGTGATACATTTAACATCATTTTTTCTGTTCTGCCAAATCTCTTATTGACAGCTTAGTGATTTTCCAACGGCTTGTGGTGTCACATGGTGGTCGAAAATGATATTACAGGCTTTTGTTGAAATTCCTTAAAATTCATCTGGAATGTATTGATTTATGCTGTAATTAATGATGCAAATTAACACAAATGGGGCCATTTTGACCCAAAACAGCTAGTTGGAGGGTAGCAATCCTCCAGATTTTAAAGGTCAAGATAATAAAACCTGGAAAATCGCAAAGGACTGGAGCAAAATAATAACAGTGAAAGCTGTCAGAAACAGGCAGGAAACTCTGCATGGATGTTTTTGAAGAGGTAGACGGGTCCAGTTGGCTGTATTAGTCAGTCTGCTAAGAAACACAGTGCCAACAAGCCCATGGCCCCTTTTCATGTAAAACTTCGTACAGGAGGCTGTTTGTGCAGTTTAGTGCCTTTGTTAGCCTCGGCTCCTGTAAATCATATAAGCACACCCACCACACCCCCAGGAGCATTCCGCGTGCCCCCACCGGCCAACCTGCCTGTCCCCCCCAACCCACAGACCGTCTGTAGTTCTGAAATCTATCCACATGGCTGCTGACCAAGTCTAAGGTAAAATTCCATAAATGAAATATTCAGTAAAATACAATTTTTCCCCTAATCTGGGAGACAGTGCAGAATTATTGGAGTCGGTCCTAACTCTGTCTTCAATATGTACCCAGCAGGCACCTAGGACTCGTATCTCCCTCTGAGAATTTCTTCTAATAAGAACATAAGAACATAAGAACTATACAAACGAGAGGAGGCCATTCGGCCCATCAAGCTCGCTTGGGGAGAACTAAACTAATAGCTCAGAGTCGTTAAAATCTTATCTAGCTCTGATTTAAAGGAACTCAAGGATTCAGCTTGCACTACATTATCAGGAAGGCTATTCCATACTCTGACTACACGCTGTGTAAAGAAGTGTTTCCTTAAATCCAGCTTGAAATGTTCTCCCGCTAATTTCCACCTATGGCCACGAGTTCGTGTATTTAAACTAATGCTGAAGTAACTATTTGGTTGAACAGCATCCAAACCTGTTAGAATCTTATATACCTGGATCATGTCCCCCCTCAGTCTCCTTTGCTTGAGACTGAACAGATTTAGCTCAAGTAACTGTTCCTCGTATGACATTCCTCTAAGACCAGGAATCATTTTTGTGGCCCTACGCTGCACCTTTTCTAAGGCCACAATGTCCTTTTTAAGATATGGTGACCAAACCTGCACACAATATTCTAGGTGAGGTCTCACCAAGGAATTGTATAATCTTAGCATTACCTCCCTTGACTTAAACTCCACACACCTGGAGATATACCCCAACATCCTATTGGCCTTTTTTATTGCTTCCCCACACTGGCGAGAATGGGGCATGGAAGCATCAACATACACACCAAGGTCTTTCTCATGATCAGCTACCTTTATTTCAGTGACACCCATGAAATACCTGTACTTTATATTTCTGCTCCCTAGATAAGATAAGATAAGATAAGATAAGAAAAAACTTTATTTATCCCGAGGGAAATTCTTTTGTCCTTTACATGCTCAGTGCAACAATAGGAGTAAAGGTAAGGTGAAGAAAATAATAGTGCAAAATAGCTATGAGTGATACTGTATTGTAAATACACATAAATACTCATACTCTGTAGAAAGTTAAAAAAGAAAAAAAAAACTATAACTAAGCTATAACAAACATAATAAAATAACAGATTATTAGTGCATGTTTAATGAAAAGTGACTAAGTGTTTGATGGAGTACCTTACATTTATCGACGTTAAATTTCATCTGCCAGGTATCGGCCCAGTCACTAATTAAATCAAGATCCCGCTGTAGCTGCTGAGCCACTAATTCAGTATCTGCTACACCACCCACCTTGGTGTCATCTGCAAATTTCACCAGTTTACTGTATATATTGGTATCCATATCATTTATGTAAATTAGGAACAATAGTGGTCCTAAAATCGAACCCTGCGGTACCCCACTATGAACGCAAGCCCACTGCGACATTGTGCCTCTTATAACTACTCGCTGTTTCCTATCTGTTAACCAGTTATCAATCCAGGTCGCTACGGTACCTAAAATACCTGTCGCTTTGAGTTTAAGTAGGAGCCTCTTGTGGGGGACAACATCAAAAGCCTTTTGGAAATCTAAGTAGATGACATCATAGGCCTTCTTATCATCAACTTCCTGAGTAGCTTCCTCAAAAAACTCCAACAGATTTGTTAAACAGGATCTACCTCTCCTAAATCCATGCTGGCTATCCCGCAAAATGTTATTGGAGTCCAGGTAATCTACCATTTTCTCTTTGATTATAGCCTCCATAACTTTACCATTTATACAAGTTAGACTGATTGGCCTATAGTTAGACAAATTACTTCTATCCCCTTTTTTGAAAATAGGCGTTATGAAGGCGTGCTTCCAATCAGAAGGTACCACACCTTCAGATAAGGATTTTTGAAACAGTAAAGTTAAGGGTCGGCAAATAATATCCCTCATCTCTTTTAACACTATAGGTAAGATGCCATCAGGGCCCTGTGATTTATTTATTTTGAGCTTAGCTAGGCTTTGCAAAACATCTGCTTCAGTTATATATATATTAGCTATAGACAATGCTGGATAGGTAATAACTGGTAAATTACTAAGGTCCTCAACAGTGAATACCCGTGCAAAACTATCATTGAACTCATTTACTATATCAATGTCGTTTACTATTATAAGACCCTTACTATCCTGCAGATTAGTAATTTCAGGTTTTAGAGCTCTTTTAGAGTTAAAATACTGGAAGAAACTTTTAACGTCATCCTTAGCTTCCAATGCAACCATCCTTTCGACATTTCTTTTAGCTCGTCTAATATCATTTTTTAACTCAGCCTGTAGACTTAGATATTCCTGCTTAATTCTGTCATCATCAGTTATTTTCCATTGCTGGAACAAAGCCCTTTTCCTCCTTACTTTATACTTTATTTCCCTAGTAAACCACCTAGGTTTCAATTTCCTAGATTTATTCTTGCTGGAAACAGGTATGAAGTCCTCTTGCACTTGCAATAATGTGCTTTTAAAAAATTCCCAGGCCTCTTCAACAGTTTTGTTATTTAACTCCATCCAGTTCACAGTTTCTAGTTTTAGTCTCATACACTTAAAGTCAGCCTTCCTAACATTATATATTTTTGATTTGGACTTAGCTCTTCGAACACTAAACTTAACCTCAAATTTGACCATGTTATGATCGCTACTGTCAAGTGGTTCTAAAACGTCTAATTTACCAATCCTGTCCTGGTTATTAGAGAGAACAAGATCAAGAATGGCATCTCCCCTGGTAGGGGTGTTAACAAACTGAGTAAAAAAACAATCCTGTACTAATTCCACCATCTCCAGTTCATTTTCTGAAGAGCCAGTGACAATGTCCCACTGCATTCCTGGTAGATTAAAATCACCCATAACTACCACATCATTTTTATTGCTCATAGTCCTAATATCACTGTATAACAATCTGCTTTCCTCAGCAGCTATATTAGGTGTTCTGTAACAAACACCGACAATTAGGCTATTTGAGTTTTTAGCATCTAATTTTACCCATATTGCTTCCGTAGTTTTATTTATATCAGTAAGTTCCCTTGCCTGCAAGTTTTCCTTTACATATACTGCAACACCACCTCCCTTTTTTCCTATACGATCCTTACGGAACAACGTGTAACCATCCATATTATATTCTTGTCCATCCTTTTCACTCAACCACGTTTCAGTTATTCCTATAATATCATAAGAGTCCGATGAGATAAAAGCCTCTAAATCATGAATTTTATTCCTAATACTTCTGGCGTTTAAATACAGACAACAAAGGGTAGGCCTATTACGGTGCCCACTTACAATATGATTATTTGGGGCTTTCCGTTTCCCCCCACTGACATAGTTAACTAACCTCCCTGCCCCCCCAGTCCCTAGTTTAAACATTCCTCAACTACTCTACACATACGCCTCCCCAATACACTGGTTCCCCTCTGGTTCAGGTGCAACCCATCCGGCTTGAACAGGTCCCACCTGTTCCAGAAGGTCCTCCAATGCCCCATAAACCTAAACCCCTCTTTCCTACACCATCCTTTTAGCCATGCATTTAATTTCCTTATCTCAGCTAACTTAGCCTGACTTGCACGTGGCACGGGGAGTATTTCGGAGAATACCACCGTGGACGTTCTGCTTCTAAGCTTATTGGTGACTTCTATAAATTTATCCTGCAGAACAGCCCTTCTACCCTTGCCTATGTCGTTGGTGCCAACATGCACCACGACAACTGGATCCACCCCAGCTGGGGCCAAAAGCTTATCCACACGATCTGGAAGGTCTCCTACCTGGGCACCAGGCAGGCAAGACACCGTACGGGACCCTCTATCACGCGTGCACACATAACTGTCTACTCCCCTAATAATGGAATCCCCCACTACCACAACCTCCCTCTTCCTGGGGGGAGGGGGCTCCTCAGTGCCCAAGGGCCCACCTGCCTCCCCAGTCCGTTCCGGCTCTAAAGCTGGAAGAACCTGAAACCTGTTCGACACAGTCACCTCAGGTGATGCCGCCTCTGCAACGTGTGTACGCCCTTTCCTGCGTCTTTGACCTACGGTCACCCAGCTCTCTCGACCTCTCTGCTCTTCATTCTCCCCCCTCCCGGCTAGTGGCGTACACACCTTCTCCCTAAAAGGCGTATTAACTTGCTCCTTTAACTCACTGTTGCATTGGATGAGAGCCAGTTGCTCCTCAAGGTCAAAATGCGCTCAGCAGCAGAAATTCTCCATCCTAGATGAGCCTGCAAAGTTCTGTAGAAGTTAAATATACTTTAGTCAAATGAGAGACTAACCTGCTGTCAGGCAGGGGAAGCTTCAATAAGGCCTTCATTCATGACAGCTCCACTTGGCTTTTTGACGAGTCCCCATTTAGATGCAGCACGTCAGAGACTGAAGAGCAGGATGAAGGCTGTAAGTACAGTTTGCTGTGGATTGTGTTTGTGTTTAAATCTAATAAAGGATGAGACAATTTACTTAAAGCATGATATAGTTCATATTGCTCTTCAGGCTTCGTGATAAAATATTAAAATTATGGAGTACAAAGTTGTACATGCAAAGAAAACAATGCAGAGCGGCAGGGCGCCTGGCCCAGAGGGTCTTCACATAGAATTCTACAAAGGCTGTTTTTTCCTGTTAGATTTACAGCTTTGGTTGTCTTGCCCTTTAAAGAAATTCTCTCAAGAAAGAAGTTGCCTCTTACCATGTCACAAGCAATTAGTTTTACCCAAAAAGGAGGAGGACCCCTCTCTGCTCCCCGTGTTAGTAGGTTCTCCCCGACTCCTCCTGCTTATTCCTTCCTCCCTCCCTCCTACTTGTGCTCTCCTCCTCCTCTTGGGTTCTATTCATGTCTTTTGGTTCAGCAATAAAACCCACAAGGCTGCCCTTGGATTGTCCCTCTTCCCATCGTGACATATTGTGTATTACATGATTATGAAGTGATTTGATTATTATACAATAGTCAATTAACCACTTTGTTTCTTCAACTTGTCTTTCTTCTGAATCATCAGATATATGTCGTAGCTGGTAATTTGTTACACTCTGCTGTCAGTGCCAGTGTAGCCTAGGTACAACCAGTCGTATGTTTCGTTCATGCTGATGTTTGAACAATTTTTGGGAACAGTTTTTCATAATGTTTTCTAATATATGTGGTGTGATAATTGAGCATGACCCCACTGTTGCTGTGCTTGGTGCTCCTGTCATGATCTGTAATCTCTTATTTTTTCATGTCTCCTCCCACTCATGCCAGCAGGGGTCGCTGCTGGCCCTTTGTAACCCTCCTAATTCTCCTGTATCCCATTATAGTTCTCCATCCTAACCCTGTACACCTGTTTTGTCGCTGATTAGTGTGCTGTGTATAAATATGTCTGCCCTCACTGCGTTCCCCAGCTCAGTCATTGCTGTTCCATGTGTAGTCTGTGTTTCCTTAAAGTCCACGTCTGTCTCAAAGTGGCTGCATTTGAGTCGAGTCTCACCCGATGCTCACATCTCCCCGCAGAAAAACAATACACCGCCTCACAGGCCAGAGCCACAGCCTTCTCCTCTCTGCTGGGTGGAAGAACAACTCTCACACAGTGGAAGTCCTCCAGACCCCCTGCCTTCAGACAATAGGTTAAAGATGTGTTTTCTATGTTACCTTTTGAAAATCTGAGATACAGCAGAGGCAACTGTAGGAAGAGCTTTCATGCTGTCTGGTCTCCTTTCACTGAAAATGTGGAGGGCCTGTATCTCACTTGGAAGATATTATTTAATCCCTTATATTACAAACCAAAGAATATTGCACTACACCATTACTAGGCTACACAAAGTTATTTTAACAACCACTGAATGGAAAAAGGTCAGTGCTGAATATATATATAGCTGTGGAGCAGCAGCAGGCCTTGCTGGGCCGGAAATGCAAGCAGCATTGTCCACATTACCACTCTCTGTACTTGGATTGACCGAATGCTCAGACCGTAGGATAAGAATTAATACTTTTTATTGATCCCAATCAAGATATTTTCGTTTTGCCTCCCCCAACTTGCTCAGAGTGAGCTGGCCGTGACGGGCAGCCAGTCATAGTGGCACCCAGGGAGCTGGGGGCCTTGCTGAAGGACCCACAGATGTGCCCAGGCTGGGCTAAAGTCGGCTATTTTCTGATCACAGGCTTAGCACACTGAGCTACACACTGCCCCCAAATTTATATTTATATGTAATCTGTGTGTGTGTGTGTTATCTAGATTTGCCCTGTATGTTTCTAACTAAATCTAATCCAGACCTTGATCCTACACCTACTATAATTATAAGTACCTCACTATACCTATATCTAACACTGCTATTCATCACCAGTGTTACATGTCAGGGCTTTGCTGCAATAGATCCCTCAGTGCTGCAGGTTATTACTGTGACTTTGCACACACACACGTTGCTGCTTCCTCAGCCAGTGTCACATATACTTTATTACACACAGACCTCAGTAATCTCTGCTACACTCACACCTGCTCACTTTACATCCATGGTTAAATTCTCCTAATGGAATCTATCTTAATGTCTTTATTATATTTAATTTTAATTGTTACCATATTATTCATTGTATTGTTCTTTCGATTTTATTTTTATTTTATTATTGCTAATACACCGGATCTGAGTGCCTCATTTTGTTCCCTTCATGTAGAACACGTTTTGTAATAACAATAAAACATCCTTATCCTCATCTAAATCACACTGTCTAACTACTAACCTGTTTAAATAATATAATTGGATTTCAAAGGTTAATAGTCACTCAATTACCCCCTCAGCCCAACAGTACCACAAACACCCAACATGCACGGAAATTTTCTCCTAAGTTGTTTTCCCTGCCTGGAACAATACCACAGCAGTCACATGGACTAATGTTTCAAAACACTTCAGAAACCTTGCATTGAAACTTGAGGTCTTTAGAAGGGATCAGTCCTGGGTGGTAAAGTTGCCATCACAAAGGTTTTTGATTTAGGGATTCATGATGCCAGGTAGCCATCTTTCACAAGCTGGTGGGCTGTGCCACTGATGCGTTTGCTTTGGTTTTATATGTCTGTCCTGGTTTGTGTTCTTGCCACTTCAGGTTCCCTAGTTTTGCTCTACATTCCTCGGTCCTCTGCTGTGGAGTCTACCTTCTGCTTCACCTCATTCTGGAGTCGCCCATCCAGTCAGCGGCCCATGTCCCCCTGGTTCCCTGTTTCCTGAGGTTAGTCTGTTAGTCTCCGGGGCCAGGGGGCAGAAATCTGCCATGTTGGATGGGCGGCCCAGGTTGGGGTGCTCCATCATAGACTGGTACATGAAGGATTATAAATGGTTTTTAACCAGTATGTACCGAGTGTGCGTCGTGACGAAAAGAATGTCATGGGAACATTTAGGACTGACTGCAGTATTAGTTCAAAGCATGATTGTGTTTTTCTTAATTTTTATTGATTTATTTTTGAATTATTAATTTTCTAAAGTAACTTGATTCAGTTAAAAGGGGTTTGTCCATTTGCTTTAGCAGAAGTTCGTGTAAGTATGATGTTCACCTTCCCTTTTCATAGTCTAGTCTTTGCCAAGTTTTATGCTTATTTCCCCTGGTTAAGTTAATCTGACTTGTGTGTTCAGGAGGGTCATACAGGCTTTTTGTTTGTAATGGAAGCACAGGGTCTGTACTTGCAGCTTATTTGCCATGCTAATGGAAGCATTTTACCTTCCTCTCTAATCTCTTTTTTTCTTGGCTCTCACTGCAGTCTCCTCTATGCCAGGGTTTCTCAACCCAGTCCTTGGACCCCACTGCAAAGATCCACAGTTTTGCTCTGTCCAAGCTCTCAGCACAGCAGTAAAAGGTGACTGTTTGGTTCATGCATGCAGGGATCTGGGACAGAGCAAAAACGTGGAGCTGTCTGGTGGGCTGAGGAATGAGTTTAGAAATGCTGCTGCATGAAGTATTAAACCATTTGACCGGTTGGATAAATGTTAAAATGTTTTCTCAAAATATAAAAAGAGATAATCTTCTGTTTTGCGTCTCATTACAAGCAAACTTGTTTTTTGTTTTTATGTCACTCTAGTATTTGATATCTAATTTTCAGTCTTCTGGCAATATAATCTGGTGAATGGGGAAAGACTTCCAGCAGGGGCTCCGGTTTCCTCCCACAGTCCAAAAGTGCGCAGGGTAGGTTAATTGGCAAATCTGAGTTGTGAGTGTTTGCGCCCTGCAGAGTGTTGACTCCTGCCCAGGGTTGGTTCCTGCCTACGCCTGTTGTTCCAAGGACAGGCTCCGGTCCCCCCCGCGACCTCAGTTTGGCTTGCTGTCTCCCCGCTTGGTTTTCTTTGGTTTACGTCTTCACTAGCCCCCTTGTTGCTTTGACTTGTGTGTATGTTATGTATGTGTGATTGTATTGCTGCATAGGGAGTGACTGCTATTTTTAGTGGTGCAACGGATCACAAAACTAACGGTTCGGATCATATCACGGATTTTGAGTCACGGATCGGATCAATTTTCGGATCAGCAAAAAGGGGAGGAGTCAAATGTAATTTGCTTCTCATTTATTACAAGAACAGTATGGCAAGGAACTTTTGGTTTTATCAAAAATAACTAAAATAAATTACAAAAATAAAACCAAGACATAACTGAAAAAGCTGAATAAATACAATTTTTAAATAAAGTTCTCAATACTTGAATACTTCAATGCAACAATTGAAAAACAACCTGAGAACTGAAAACAGGCCAAACCTTATAATGACAAATTTTTTTTCAAAAAGATGAGGATGTCTACATTCTCTGGGGAGAGAGTAGACCTCTTAGCTGTCACTATGTCACCTGCTGTGGAGAATACCCTCTCACTAGGAACTGAAGTGCCAGGCACAGCAAGGTAGTGTCTTGCCATTTTTGCAATGTGAGGGTATTTACACTCATTGTGTTTCCACCACGCCAGCGGATTATCACCATCCACTGGCAAACTGCTTGCTGCCCTGTATGATTCTACCTCCTCTTTGATTGTGTTGTAAAAAGTTTTCTTTGTGTGTGACTCTTTCACAAATGTATCCCCAAAAAGCTCTTCTATGGCAGACTTCTTTTGTGGAGGAGATGCATTTGGCCCTGTGTCTTCTTCAGAGGGTGTTGGCTCTGTGGCTTGACCCTGCAGAAAAAATTACTGAGTTATTTAACTATATTTCTTGTTATATATTTCATAGGCAATCAATAACATATGCTGGTAATTTTCAAAATTAAGATCAAATATTCACATAAATAATAGTTAAAATATTTTATAACTTAATTATATTAATATTAAATAATATGAATAACTGTATTATTTTTTACCTCTTCAGTAGCCACAATCTCAGTTGTGAGATCAGTGTATGTCTTCTCGCGTAGGGCTGGTTCTATGTGAGTCAGGGACTTGAACCTTGGATCAAGTGCAGTAGATCTGTGAAGATAATCTTGTATTTCAGGGGGGTTGGTGTATCTGGAAATCAGGTCCCCTCTTATGGCAGCCTTAACATCTCTGGTAATGCTGGTGTCTTCCTCATTTGCACACATGGATTGTATAATTCTGGTTTTCAGAGGTAGGATCATGGACACAGATGGTGCATTTTCAGTACTCAATAGGGTTGTGACTGTTTTGAGAGGTTTGAGGAGCTGAAGGACCTCCTCTGCTACTTTCACATCATCATCAGACAAGGTGACAATGTCTCTGATATTTTTTTTCAGTGTCTTTTCTGTCAGTGCAGAGTATACTGCTGCCTGCTGCTCAAGATAGCGCTCCAACATGTCATATGTGGAATTCCATCTTGTAGTGACGTCGTGTATGAGCTTGTGGGCTGGTAGCTGTAGCATTTCTTGCTTTGTTTTAAGGACATGAGCTGCTGTTGTACTTCTGTGGAAAAAAGAAACCACCTTCCTAATCCTCCCAAGAAGGCGATCCATCTGGTTAACTGAGATTCCTCTTTGGCATGCTAAATTTATCACATGTGCAAAGCAAGATATCTGTGGCCCTAGTCCAGCTTCTGTCACTGCATTTACTTGGTTTCTGGCATTATCTGTGGTGACTGGGATATTGCTACATGCATTGTGTCTCTTTAACTTCCACTCAGCTACTGCTTCTATCAGGATTTGCGCTAGATTTGTGCTTGTGTGAGTCTCATAGAGGGGGCATGTCTGTAGCACCGGACTTTGCATCTCCCATCCCGCTGTTATATAATGGGCAGTCACAGTCACGTAGCTTTCGGTAGCCCTTGATGTCCACCCGTCTGTGGTGATCGAAATAGAGGATGCATCTGATAAGTCTGCGACGATTTTGCTTTTTTCCTGTTCGTAAAGTACAGGCATGACCTTCATGCTGAAATGTGTGCGCGAGGGTATTTCGTACCGTGGCTCAAGCACTTTTAGGAGGTTTTTAAAACCCTTGTTTTCAACAACAGAGTATGGCCTCATGTCTGCCGCGATAAACATCCCGATAGATTTGGTAATAGCTTTAGCCCGCTCTGATTCTGGTGCAAAGTGCTGCTTAAATGCAGCGGTGAGCAGCTGTTGCTGTGGTTGCTTCGGTTTGCATCCTGTCTGCACACCGGGGTGATGTCGCTTCAGATGCGTGGCCATACTCGATGTATTGCCACTTTCATACGGCTTTCTCGTGCCACAGTGTCTACACACTGTAACTGTTTTGTCCACCACCCTTCTTCCGTCATCATTATATTTTACAGGAAAGCCAAAATGCTCCCATACAAAAGATTTGAATGATGCGGGAGGCTTTTCGAGTTCCTCTGTTCCGCCGCTAGCCATCGTTGTTGACTGAGTCACATGTTCCGCTGACGTAAACACGACTTCTGTGTAATTAATTATTTATTATTTAAGCAATATCAGCAGAAAACACTGTTTTATCTGCAGTTATTTTTTTTTTATTTATCTAAAAGTTTAAAAAACGAGTTAATCCGCGGATCACGTGCGTTCCGAACCGTGGGTTGTAATCCGTACGGATCACGGATCAACCGCGATCCGTTGCACCCCTAGCTATTTTGTTTTGCAAGTGTGTGTTAGACTCTGTTTATTTGGTCAGGGAGTGAGGTGGAGTGTTTGTCTTTTGGTTTCCTTTTCTTTTGCACTTAGGTGAGATTAGCTGTGGGTCGCACTTGATAGTTGGGGATTTTGTTTGTTATTTTGGCTGTGGTCACTCCCAAAGTCTTTTGCACCGGGTTATTTGTTCAGTGTCAGTATTATACATGAAAAAAATGAAAATACAAAAAATATCCCTTTGTCCACTGGTGTTCCCTTCTTGCCCTCACCCTGTTTGTCCCTTTATCCCATTCCCCTTTCCTGTGAATACTGTTACACTCCAACCCTAGACAGGATATCAAAACAGCATCTTACCTATAGTTTTAAAAGAGATGAGGGATATTAATCATTGACCTTTACCTTTGCTATTTCAGAAATCCGTATCTGCTACCTTGTGACTGGAAGTATACACTGTAAAAAAAGGCAAAATTTGTCACAGTTTTAAACGATTTTATATCAGCCAATTTGACTACAGTATAATTATTTTTTTCCTCTTATGTTAAATGACAGAAAAGTTTTATCAAAACTACATTGCATAACTGGCATCGTAGTACTGATCAGCACCGATTCAGACATCCCGATGAACAAATATGAAGTTCATTTAAACTGTGGTACCTTAAATCCGTCAAGTTACCTCGATAAGCCAGTAACCCTGATTCGTAGTATAGGCCACTGATCACAAGCACTCTGTGTAAACATATTGTTTAACCGGCGCTGTTGCATTACCAGGGTGAGAGGTTGACTTGCTGGTTAGCTATAAAAACAGATGTTAGTGCAACTCCACGTTAATGGTGCGGTCATCATGGCTTATAAATGCTTATTATCGTTCATCATTGTTTGTGTCAGTAACGATAACATAAACAAGGGTAGGCACCAGGAGAACATCATTGGCTTTTGCATCGATTACTTTTCCCGTAACACCCTTTAGATTGTTTCCCTGAAGGGCAGCAAACCGACAATTTCGGTGTGATTGAGCTGATCACGTGTGTATGGGGAGGGAATGCGGACCACATGACCTTCCCGGCGAGCTCAGCACATCCAGCATCGCTTCGCAAATACAATCAAAATGTTTTATCTTTATTCACACTTTCTATCTTTATTCATTATCTCTACAATCTCACTGCTGGACGAATGCCTGGCATTCAGAGCATTCTTTATTAGCCATTTGCCTTTGGATGCAGTTTATTTGCATGCCCCAAAGCTTCCAGGCATCAGTAATTGCTTCCCACGTTACTCCGGTCCTGGGGTCTTCTGTAACTGCCCTTTGGGATTACATATATTCAGCATATGCTTTTGTCCGAAGTGATGAGAGTTTGGGGTCAGAGCACTTGGGTCTAAGGGACTTGCTCAAGGGCTTAACAATGTTACGATTACTCTGCCATGGGAGTTGAACCAACAACCAAACTGGCAGAGATGGCCAACCTGCTGAGCTCCACACCCGCTGACGATCTCCTTTTCCTGTCTGCTGCAGTCTCCATGGACCTGAGTCCAGAGAAGCACTCTGAACTTGAGGACATCCGGCTGAGGAAAGGAGCCCTTCTGCTGGAGATCCAGAGGCTGCGGGAGGCGCTGAGAGAGGCCCTCATGGAAGTGGAGGGCCTTGAATCCAGCACCAAACGCAGCCAAATCTTAGAAAAGAATAGGCATGTCGCCATGGGAAGAAAGAAATTCAACATGGACCCTAAGAAGGGTATCCTGTTCATGGTACAAAACAATCTTCTCCGGCACACATCTGAGGACATCGCCCAGCTCCTATACAAGGGAGAGGGGCTGAACAAAACAGCCATTGGGGATTACCTGGGTGAGAGAGACGACTTCAATATCCAAGTCCTCCAAACATTTCTTGGGCTTCATGAATTCGCAGGGTTCAACCTGGTACAGGCTCTCAGGCAGTTCCTCTGGAGTTTCCGTCTGCCAGGAGAAGCACAAAAGATTGACAGGATGATGGAGGCCTTTGCGCAGAGGTACTGTCAACGTAATCCTTCCAAAAGTCTTCCAAAACATTGACACCTGCTATGTACTTTCATTTTCCATAATCATGCTAAAGACTAGCCTTCATAATCCAAATGTGTGAGACAAGCCCAGTGTGGACAGGTTCATCTCCATGAATCGAGGAATCAATGATGGAGGCAACCTGCCAGATGATCTCCTCCGAAATCTTTATAAGAGCATAAAGAATGAGCCATTCAAGATTCCTGAAGACAATGGGAACAATGCCTTCTTCAACCCTGACAGAGAGGGTTGGCTCTTCAAAATGGGAGGAGGACGGGTGAAAACATGGAAAAGGCGGTGGTTCATCCTGATGGATAACTGCCTTTACTACTTTAAACATACTACGGATAAGAAACCCAGGGTGATCATTCCGCTGGAGAATCTGAGCATCCGTGAGGTGAAGGATCTCAGGAAGCCTAACTGCTTTGAACTGTAAATCCCTAACAACAGCAGACAGCTGATGAAAGCCTGCAAAACGGAGGCGGACGGCCGCCTGGTAGAGGGCAATCATGTGGTGTACCGCATCTCGGCGCCAACCCCTGAGGAGAAGGACAAGTGGATACAGAGCATCACTGCTACTGTGAGCACTGACCCTTTTTATGAGATGCTGGCAGTAAGAAAAAAACGGCTGAATAAATAAATAACGATAAAGACTGTGTGAATATGGTTGGATGTGCTATTGCAGAAAGTATTTATTTCAGAACAAGGAACTTTGCACAAAGTAATGTTTAACCTTAAGGTAGCATGACCGAATTCCAGGTTTTGTTTTGATGCGACTTATTGTTCACTACAGATTTTATCATCGAAATGCCCTGTCTTTTTTTTGTATAAATGTGAAATTAAATGTTATTTGCACTGTATTGCTGATCTTTATGTCAGAGTACCTTTTTTTCTGAGAATCCACACTGCTGTAAATTTGCATTAACATGATTAGGATTGGGATGGAAAAATTATTTTCCATCTTAACCCATATTCTAAGCATATTGATTTCTGTTGTAAATTTTACTTTTACAGCAGTATGATTTAAGACACTAACAGCAAGTTTTCAACCAGTAATTGTTAATGTGATAGGAATTGCATTCAACAGCAAATGCGTTCAACTTAACCAAATGTATAAATCTTACATATTCTGATGATTCGACATTCCCCCGACGTCTGTGTGATGTATTTCAGCAACAACACGCAGTTAATGAGATCACTATGCGGAATTTAGCCGACTGTTATTTTACTGATTAGGATATATCACCCAAGATTGGGGTATACTATATATCAAGGGTCAGCAACCTTTTTGAAACTGAGAGCTACTTCACGGGTACTGAGCCATACAAAGGCTACCAGAACAGACTTTACCTAAACTTATCTAAACTTCATGTAGAATAAACACGTTTTAAATGCTTTTTTGGATATTGTCATTTTCAAATCTATATAAATACAAATGTGATTAAAGAAGAATAGCAACAAGATAAAATTAAATTTTAGTCGCTGCCCACTGGTGAGTTGTGGTATTTTTAGAACAGGTCCGTGGGTGACTCATGTGGTCCTTGGGGGCATCCTGGTGCCAGTGGGCACCATGTTGGTGACCCCTGTTCTAAATGGTATGTAGGGTATGCAAACTACACCAACGCTTCTGATGTAGCTACATTTAGGCTTATAGTGGAATAATATAGTGGAAGATTCCTTGCGTGAGTGTCTGAGAGCGTGAAAGTCATGCCAGATGCATGGTAGTCGGCAGCCCTGCTTTCCGTGTGCATCTGTCTCTTACTTTAGGTGGCTAGAGATCCAGCATTACTCAGGATTAGGAGCCACTTGCACTGATAATAATTAGTTTATTTTTCCCCTTGCAGTCTGCTGCTGTATAACATTATGAAATCAGCCCAAAAATCCGCAACCCATGACCTCCTAATATTTACCCGAAACTATGTTTTCAAAATAGCACAATTGGGCATGAACACCGCGGACCTGGAAACTCTGCTGAGCATTGAGAATCAGCGTTTCTTTGTGTTAATCAGTGTTAATTTGGATATGTTTGTGAAATGTTCTGCTGCACAGCACAACAAAGAAAAACAACTGGTCAGTGATAATGAAAAGTACAATCAGCATTGTTTTAACCATGAGAGTCCAAATGCTTAGATAAATTGTCACTTTTTCAGTGTAAGTTTGCTCCTGAGCTCCACGATTCTGAATGATAGTCGGTTTCTCACTGAACCTCCATGCCACTCTGTTAAAATCTCTTGCCACCCCATGTAAAATTTTCTAGATCCACCACTGTGCCAGAGTAAAGACTTACAGTAAGAATCTTGAGTATTATTTCAACATAAACTTTGCTTGGGTGCTTCATACTTTAAATTAAATATAAATTATGGCAACGTGCAAAACTATTAAGGAAAATGCAACGTATTTGTTTTTCATTTACATAATTATATATGTTGATTATGATTCTTTTTAGTTCCACAGTACATGCAGATACTAAAATCCAAGCATGCACTCTTAGGTTAATTGCTATCAGTTTATATAAAGATTTATAGAAATTTCAGTCAGAGACTAGCTTCTGATATAGAAAGAATGTTTACATTTTTTTTGGCCGTGGAATAGTTTTTCAGTGCTGCATGTAGTTTCTCTTTATTGTTTGAATAGGGCACACTTACACATCAACAAGTGCAGTGGCAGTTGTGATGTTCTCGCATATGAGAAAATACAAGGACAACTTTTATTAAAGAAAACGAAAGGCTTTACTCCCCATACTCCAGTCAATTGCATGCATAGGCCTACTGCCGCGTCTCACTTTGCCAACTTCCGCTTCCGTGCGGCTCAGGAGGATCAGGCTGCAGAACACTGGAAAGGGGTCCACAGCTCAAGGGGACCACCAGAGGACAGATGGAGTGGAACCGGGAACCAAGGGATTTGCCAGTGACTGGCACTCACTGTTGTTTTCGACTACAATAAAAACAGCTGTACTGGCTAAATAATGAGCATACAAAAGGAAAAAAAGGCATGGATAGGAATAAAAAGGTAATTAAAAATAGAAAAACAACTGAAGAGTCATTCACACTGAACACGCGTCTCTGCTCTCAGGACGATGATCCTGCCAACTGCGCCAGACTGCGACAGACCGAACTACAAAACTGTAGACTCAGTGGACAGCTGACTACGCCACCCTAGGAATTTCATCCAGCTTTCCATTGAGACTACAGTTTTGCAGTCTGTTCTGCCAAACAATGTATTAAAAAGTGCAGTGTTATACATGACACTGTAATTAGTTCAATTCAAGAGATGTACTATCAAGTTATAATAGTGTGATTATCATAATCACACAAATATATGAATTCCTCTGATACTGAATTAAACAACCCTTCATGCTGTCCCTTATGTGAATTAGTAAACATTTCCACACCTCTTTCACCATAGACAACCATTCTCTCCATAGTCATATGCAATTCCAATTCCCCCTTTTATTTATTTTATGGCAGACAGACAGCAGTGTATTATTATATTATAATTATATTATATTTATTATAATTATATAATTATATTATATTATAATTATTATATATATCATTATATTAGGGTGCCCCTCGCAGAAGGTAAATTTAATCTTATTTAATTACATTTTCTATATAGCGTCAGATGACAGCAGACGTCATTTACTGTAAGGTTACCTTTACTATATAAGATATAACAGCTCCCAAAGTTCTTCATCTGGTACAGAAAACATACGCCTGACAGATGTTGAAGTTTATTCCGTCTTTATTCTTCTAGACACCGTGAAAAACTATAAAATAAACATATTATTAAATTCCTGCATTACATTTAATCTTACAAGACATTCTAAAAGATCCATGATATTACCGCTAAACAGCGGCTCATACATCACCGCAATTCCACTTTTCAATACAAGACAACAAGTAAATACAATAAATATAAATTACCGTGTGCGCCTTCTGACCAAATGCTTAGGAGTTATTACAGATCCTGCCGTGACAAGCCGACAAACCACAAGTTGACTCCATGAATCTCCCAGCATGCATTTACTCCTACCCTATTCCGTCACCTGACCATGTATTCAAGGGTTAACACGGATCAATTAAATAGTCAGCAGAGGGCACTGGCATACATTTCACAGTATACATTCTATATTAAATCAAACCAGCAAAAGGTGATTATAAAATAACCGTCTTAGCGACAGTTACAGAGTGGCGTAGTCACCCTTTCGCTCTATAGCGCCCCCTACCCCTACTACGATTATAATTATAATAATTGCCTCATGTGCAGTTACGCTGGTTAAATTACCTGGAAATGTTATTAACTGCACATTCTCCTAGAAACTAACAACGGTGCTCACTCAGGTATATTTATAATGGTCAGAAAGCTGATGTAAAGTCTGATATAGTGCTGAATGTGTTATTTTGTAGACAGTAATAGGTTTAATTAATTTTATATTCCATTACTGTAGAAAGCTATACTTGCTTACTTAAGGTATTTTGCGTTATTAATGTGTGATTTAAATGCAGGTAGTTTTATTACAGTCAGCATTTATTCACAGTGAGTAGCTTGTCATCATGAAGAGGAAGTGTGACAATCGTGAGTTTTTGGGCAACCACAGAAAAGCAGGAAAGTAAGTACAGACAGTGAGATAATTAGTGCCAGTCAGATGATAGACGTATACAGTATGTGAGTCAAAGGTTCTTCATATATTAATCATTCCCATTCAGGTAACAAATCCTTAGAAATCCATTCCTGAGCATCATGCCAAGAAGCACCACTTGTTTACTGATAACTGCTTTCATGTAAACTCTGCTGTGCTGAGAGTAAAGATGAAGAGGGAGAGACAGCAAGAGGCTGCTGACGGCAGAGAATGCAGGCGACATGGAGGGGAGTGAGAAAAGGAGCAAATATTGATGGTTAAGAGTGAATAATGACGTCACAGCAGCCTGATCCTGATGTTAGTTTAATATGCTTCTTAGTTTGGCCTGTGGTGTGTATTTCAGATACAGCATTTAATCAGGGAGACTGAGTGTGAGTCAATGACAGAGAGAGAGAGAGAGAGAGAGAGAGAGAGAGAGAGAGAGAGAGAGCAGACAGGCAGGTGAAGATGAAGGTGTATTAGGGAGGAGGGGGGAGGAGCTTGGACCTTCACCAAATCAGCCAAATGTAAATGTCACGTCTATCAAACAGGAGACCCTGCTTTCAGGAGAAATGGTTTAAAGATCACACTGGGCTCCCTTACAGCCCCCCCTCGTATTAAGGGGGGTTCTTTGTTTCTACTGTGCAAAATAATTTGTAACACAAATGTCTAAACTGGCATGAAAGACACATTCAGCTCTTGTGAAGACTGGCATGTGAAACTGGAAAAGGCACTGGGGAAATTCAGTGCACATAAAGACAGGCAGTGCCACAGATTAGCACTGATGACATGGATTCAGAAGATCAATCCTGTTAATATTCAACCTTCAGATGAGCTGGAAAGAGCAGCAGCAAGTGAGGAAAAATCTTCTGAAGTTAAGTACTTGGCACGGCAAGGCCTGGCTTTTCGAGGTGTTGGTAAGGAGAGTGGGAATTCTGATCCTTCCTGATCCTTTTGGTTTTGATGTGTGTGTTGTAAAAAACCCTATTTTCCACCCGTGTCATGCACTGCCGCAACCAGAAGAGGGCAGAAGATATGGCACAAAAACAAAGGAAGAAGCCTAACTTTAAAAAAACTTCAAAAAACATCAAGACTCATCCAGCATGGGGTGGTGGGTTAACGAATAACACAAACAATCAAAGAATAAGCAAACAAATGAGAGAAAAGATGCAGAGATGACTGAGAAGCAGGGGATGACTGGAGAAAAGACGACAGGACCAGAAGACAGGAGGGATACAGGGAGAGCAGAGAAGACAGTATAACTGAAGAATGGGAGAAGAGGAGAGACCGCAGAGGAAGGAGAACATAGATGACTGGAGGGGAGGGAATATAGGAGCAACAGAGAGAAGGAGGAAGGGCTGCGGAGGAGAAGACAGGATAAGAGGGGAAAATGTGAGCAGAGAAGGACAAACACCCCCACTGCCCACCAAAGTGCACTTGTAAGTAAACCACAATTTTAGCCTTGGGCTCAATATCTGGACTTGTCTCTGTGTAGCAATGCATAGAATCCCTGACACTGGTTATGACTGTACTGTATTAGTCCTAAACCTGCCATTATAGTGTAAGAAGAAAAGATTTTTTTTAAATAAATAATTTTACAAAAAGGTAGAGCGATGTAGCCCCCGGAGAAGTCCCCCCCCCCCCCCCCCCCCCCCCCCAAAAGCCCTGTTTGTTCCCTTCTAGCTACCAGATGAAACTCACAATGCACCCCAACGCCACCTAACTTCTCTTCCACATGATGCACCTTATTTACCCTTTGAATCCTGTCTATTATTGAGCGTTTTTCTATCCATTTGATTATAAGCTTATTACACTGTATGTACATTAGTCAGCCACATATGCTGTACGGCTTTGTTTTCCGGACAGTCTGGGCTACTCAGATATGTCATAATTCGATGTGTAAATGCTGACAGTCTTGATATTATTCTTCTTATCAGGAAAAACTACTTCTGCATATAGATATTTCTCAATTTTTAGTCTCATCTAATATAAAAATTGGCAGGCAGTACAAATATAATCTTATAAATGCTGAGATTAGAGTATCTGCGATGCAGGAATGCAGGGGTTTCATTGGGGCCCTTTCTATGGCTTAGTACTGTGAAGGAGTACATGGTTAGTGCCAGGCGCAAATGAATATCTTTGATTTTGCATCCATGTGGTAACTTGTTGAAGTTGTCTGATAGTCAGTAATACATGGTTTAATTATTATGATTGTTTATTTATTACTTTATAACATCTAAAAGAAACTGAAATAGGAAAGCTTATTTTAATTTATGGTCCACTGGATGAACACAGACATTACAGACGGTTTTAGAGTCTAATGCTGAATGTTGTTTGCTATCATTTTTCTGCCTGCATATGCTGTGATTGGTGCAGTGAAATTTGAGAATGTGTTTGTGGTCAGTATCATAGCCTCAGACAACAAACCAATGCTGTAGTGTGTCACTGTGTTTACATGTGAGAGGGGTTCCAGTTACATAATGAACTCGTTCTAATTGTTTTGACGGAGCTCGACAAACTTAAAAAATAAATGCTAGTGTTATCAAAAACTATGTCATATAGCTATATTCCAGATTTATTACAGCCAAACACATCTCGGAGCTCCGAGGAACCTCCTTCTCCCTACATTTCCCTCCTTCTCACTCTTCCCTCAAATACTGTTACATTTGTCTTTTTTCCACACTCACACCCTGTCTTGATCATACTCTGACTGCATGGCATCCATATGCAGGGCAAACTATTTTACAGTCTTATCTAGTATAATAGGACATAAACATTGAATTTGATAGTTATCTTTTATTTACACATTAGAACACAACGCATGAACATGAAGGGATCGTTTGCATTTGCAACCAACCCCTCCGCAAACCCCCCTGCGGAATACTGGCCGCGGACAGGGGTGGGAATCCCCAAGCTGGAAGACTGTACTGCGTCATGTTAACATTAGCTAGCTAGTTAGCATGGATACAGAGTGCACCGGACTACAACTATAAAGGACGTAAGATGTGTGATATAGTAAAACACTTACTAACAGGTAATGCACGTTAGCATTACGTTAAATGACAACTTTACCTGTTACCAGAATAGCCTCCTACACGTTCGCCGAATGACAGCAGGCAGAAGGCGGTGCGTTTTTCAGAAACACACCGGAGTTAAACTTACGCCGCGTTATTTACCAGCACTTGTAACACCAACATTTGCAGCCATTAACTCATATGTGGTAGTAACACTGAAATTACTTTCTCTGCGTCAAAATAAGGTAGCACTGTGATTTTGATACTTTATCATTTATACTTAACAGTACCTTCCTCCCATTCCTCCGTCTCTGCTTATTGACATTTAGGAGAGTCTCAGATATAAATTAACGATTCGAAATTATCAAACAAAGACAGACACAACACTGAAAAGATGACAAAGACACAGTTTGAAAAGTAAATATGTTTTATTGCAAATCTCTTATCTTAACATAGCCTACCTTATCATATGTTAACTTAGCCTACCATATTTTATCTTAGGCTAAGATAAAATATGGTAGGCTAAGATAAAATATGGTAGGCTATCTTGTCATATCTTAACTTAACCTAAGTTAAAATATAATAAGATAGGTTAAGTTATATGATAAGATAGGCTATCTTATCTTATTATATTTCAACTTAGCTTATATTAATATATTTCGTCTTAGCCTATCTTATATTTTAACTCAGCATATCTTATCCTATCGTATCTTATAGCTACATTAACACTTAAACAGTATCACTTTCCGTTGGGTCCCGCGGGATCCCAGTCCCAATGCAGGGCTCTAACACGGGTATTCTAAGAAAAAGAAAATAAACACTTTACTTAACTTTACTTAAAGCAGTCATATAACTAATAAATAAATAAATAAATACCCAATTAATGCCTTATAAATCATTTATAAAAGTATTAAAAACACGGCTGTAAATACTTATACAAAGGCATAACACATTATAGCTATCTTGATAATGCATTATGAATGCTCTGATCTATATATACACAATAAATATCTTCATAATACATTATATCGGCCATTAATCCATAATAAACATGGCTATAATGTGTTATGCTTTTTTTTCTTCAATATTTATACCCATGTCTATAATATATTTATGGATGCATTACAGTGCATTGTGAAGGTGTCAATAATGCAGTTATATTACTGCTTTAAGTCATTTGTAAACCTGAATTCACAACCTTATAATTACTGCCTCTTGCTACTTCTTCTGAAAGGCAGGGGACAGCAGAAGAAGCACCACTTCATCTTCTTCTTCTTCTTCTTGTGGCTCTTCTCAGTATCATCTTCAGAAAGATCTTCGGCATTCACATGGAATGATACTTCTTCTTCACTGTAGATCTTCTCGGCAGCATCAGCATCTTCTTTTGTTTTATCTGTCTTCATCACTTCAGTCTCGTCCTCTTCCTCAGGTCCTTCTTCTGGTATAGTCAGTAGCTGTGATCTGTCTTCAGATGCCACCATACACTGAAACCTGACCAGTGTGGTAGCATCAGCATCTTCTGCCTGCTGGAATACCACATCAGCTTCTTCATTTTCCTCAGGTCCATCTTCCTGTAAAGTCTGCAGCCATATTCTGGCTACATATGCCGCCATGCACTGCCAACTGTCCACTGTGGCAGCATCAGTGTCTTCTGCTTCCTGAAGCTCCTCATCTCTTTCTTCATCTTCCTCAAGGTCTTCCTCCTGGATGGGTTCTAGCCAAGTTCTGCCTACTTGTGACACCACATATTCCACAGCATTCCCTGTACTTTTCCCTCCTCCTCCCTTAACCTCCTCCACATTCACTCCCACCTCACATACATTCTCCTCACCTCCATTTAGCATATCCATCATACTAATACCAGCCTCTGTCCCCTCCATCACAACCCTGGAGGCCTTCCCCTCAAATGTTCCCCACTCTGGTACCTCCACATATTCCTCACTACTCTGCCCCCTTACCTCACCCTCCCCCCGGCTTGTCCGGTCCTTCCTGACTTTCTTTTTTTTGTTAAGGTAGCAAGTTTTATAAATTTCCCAGTCTTCAGATGAAAGGCCGTAATTACTCTGAAGACTTTGAGATGAAATACTAGTGCTGGCTAGCAGTCCATCGTTTTCCACACTCTCCCCTCCCTTACTAACCCCTCCCTTACCCAAATCAGTAGACCCCCCCAATCCCCCCTTAACCCCCCCCAGCCTGGACAGTGGGGAGTGTCACTGGTGAGAACTCCTCCACACCTTCTCCCCAGTTGATCACTTCATCCCACAGGTTCCAGGCTTCCCAGTGTTGGGTGTTGGTCCATCGATCAGCTCTCTCAATTCGCTCTCTGGGGAATAAATGAGAGATTAACCAGCACTTAAGAGAGATAATAAAATAAATAAAGAGCTGGAAATTCTTCAGCCATACAGAAAATACAATTGTTATAATTATTATAATAAATAATTACAGGGTTCACATATATAAAAAAGAAAGAATAAAAGAAACAGCGAGCAAGATTGCAAAAAAAATCTACTGTAAAATGCACGATACTGTAAGTGCAATAGCATATTAAACAGTAATGTCACCAAATTATAACTAGAATCAAATACGAAACAACTGTGCTCCACATCAAATGAATACCCAGATGAATACTACCAAGAACTGAGTTAACACTAACCAAGCTAAGAATATTTGAAAGTGTTAATCCTGTGTAACAATGTAAATAGATGTAATGATAAACTTAGAAGCATCTAGCCTACTCCGAAAGTAATGCCCCAATTTTTTTTAACAATTTACCTACCACCCTGTACAGTAGGGGGTCCCAACTTCCGGTCGGTGTTCCGGTACCGTCCGCGCGGAGTATTGCACCGGGCGGCAGACAACCGGGGGTAGAAGAGCCAGCCGTCCCGTTTATTAGGGGATCGCGCCGTTTTGGAAAGAAAGCTGCCCGTATTGATGTACGGAAATACGCCATTAGCCCCGCATGTCCGTATACACCGTCAATCTCCCGCCGCTCGGCGTGGGAACCCCCAAATTATACCGCCGTCTTACCGATCCGTGACACTTTTCTACGACGGAAACCGATCCGCGGACATCGAAAGGTTGGGAAGCCCTACTAAACTAGGATGTTTGAGATGAATTTACTAACCAAATATTCTGTCATTATTTAAATATTAGCAACCACAGTAGCAATAAAAACCACCGCACTTTAAATGACGTTAAAAAATATGTAATATTGAAAAAATATGTAATGTTTTTTATTGTATTATAGACATTTACTATGTCATTATAGTATAAAAGGCTAAATAATCGAAGTAGCACAACATCAGTTGAAGAATTCAAAGACATTTTGGAGAGCTAACAAGCTACTCACCTCTGCGCCATTTTCTCTCAGAGTTTGTTGTGCTTCAAACGGTAAAGTTGGTTTATGTTGTTTCTATGGAAACTGCTCTGACTCTCCGCTTGACCGTAATATAAAGGCATGTATGCAGTAATTTTCTGATTGCAGATTTGATCCCTATGCAGTAATTGACCACTGACCTCTTGGACCCTCTGGGCTGCCTTCACCTGCATTGAGGCAGCTGTTATGTTTGCTGTCATTACATTCAGCCCAAAATATCAAAGTACAGGATTTAAGATTTGAATTAGTAACAGGATTGTGGGAAACAAAACATATATGTTATTGATCCCACGAAGAAAGTTTTCAATTTTCTCCTTCTTTCAGTTCTTAAATAACGTGTCAGTTCTTGCTCTGGTTGGTTGGTATTTATGATTTTAACATTGTAGCAGTTCCTAGGCAATACACAGACAAATTCTTTTTTTTAGGATGGAATTGTTATGCTGTAAACGATTACCTTCACGTTTCAACAAAGGTACTTGCTTTTGATATATAATTTTTTGTACATGTGTACTCTGGTCATACCCCTTGTACATATGGATTGCATGGAAGGACAGTCACTGCAGTCACCTATACTCTCCCTGTCTGCGTTTCTCATTTAAGTGTTAATACGGCAAAAGAAGATGGACCTTTTGTAAAAATTTCCAGCCAGAGACTTGGTTCCTATATGAAGAGAATATTTAATTTTAATTCAGGCTAAGAAACTACGGAAAACCAGCTCTGCATGTGATCTCCCCTTTACTGCACAAGGAGGGCACACACATCAACAATTAGCAATGCAGCAAAATACAGATGAACAATTTCTCACAGTTTCAGAATAAATCAGATTTCTCTGTAATTCAGAGATTGTCTAAGACTTCTGCTAGATCATTTTCTGCACTTGAACCTAATTTCAAGATAAATGACACCTGGGTCTATTAAAAGAAGGTGATGCTGCCTGACCCACCAACCAAGGCTGGGAGGAAAGGGAGGAATACTAGTCAAAGGAAGGAAGAAAAGCAGCCCACCCTATCTCATGGTCATGGATACAAAAGTCAGGGAGTGTTACGAAGAAGACACCACACTTAAGACCATTGGTTTTATGCACTGAATTACACCAGATAGAGTTTTTGCATTCTAGCTGTGTTACCTAACATTCCTCAGCCTTCATTGGTTTCCACAGAATGCAGGACATAATTTAGGGTGCCAAACAAAACAGCGGAACTGCTGTATAGCCAATTATTTGTTTCAGTAGTTTTATAACAACTCGAACATAAAATGTTTGTTTTTCTTAGATAAAAGTCCAGTTGAAACAGACCTTATTTTTAAAATGTTAGATTGGATTTAAGAGATGGAACATGTTGCTTGTGTTAATACTGCTTTGATTTTGAGGATGAAGTCTGAAGTGTAGGTGACGTGTAACAGGTTGTTATTTTACTTTTAATTTATAATTATACAAGATTCTGTTTTCCTTCTTCTGTCTAACCTGATGGGTACAATATCCTTTAAACTTTCCCATGATGCTTTTGTCCTGCATCGCCCCTCCCTCTGTCTTTTCCCCTTTATAAGGGTCCCGACCTCATTTCCTCTTCCCTTTGGTGTATTGCACACGCGGGAAGAGGTGAGGATCTAGTGGCAGGGTCCCCCGAGTTAGTAAATCAATTGTATAATTATGACACATATATTATATATTATATTTGATTTATTATTCATCATAAGCAGGGGATAGAAAACACATCTATACATAAGTATATACATTGTTTTACTTTGAGCAGAGAGAGCAAGAGGGCCAGAGCATATGAAGTTTACCCCTTTCCTTATTGTTCCCAACAGGTTCAATAAAATCCGGGAACGACAACGACATCTGTAATATCCCTTCCTCCTGCACCCCACACACACCTGATAACACCCCAAAACACAATGCAGAGTATAGGCAGGGAATGACCGGTTACATAGGTACACTAGTGCGGCTTGTAAATATGCCCTTAATTTATGCCTGAATATCCCTCCCATATAGTGGCTGACCACATATCATGTGAAAGACCCGGAGAGAGTGAGTGTATATATATATATATATATGTATGATGTGCATGTGAGAGACACCATCGGAAGTCCGGTTCAGTTCCTCAGAGGCACTACTATGGAGGCGCTTACAGTAATAAACTTGCTGACCGCAAAAACTGGCACTATGATGGAAGTTATGCAGAAGTGCAGAGTAGATGGAATAATTTTTGTACCTCAATAAGATTGTATGCCTTTTGCCTGTGTCTCCAGCCAGTGCCGGGGGTGAAACGCGCCTGCAATTATCAGCGGGATAACATTATCATTCTTTTTATTCTGTGGAAAATGAAAGACCGATTTGCTGGCCAGATTTATTTATGAATCATAAACATGTTGTGGGCTATATAAGTAAAGTCAGGGCTCTCAAGTCTTATGCATTGACTGTGAGATACTTGCATTTCAACCAGTTCACATGTTCACACACCGCACCTTATGTTTGTCAAGCTGAGAAGTAAGGGTTAGGGTTATAATTATCAATAAATAATGTACTTCCCTGTGAAACAATGATGCTGGATGTTTATTTGCATATCATGATATGGTGCAGCCTTTTAATAGGTTTCTGTTTTTCTGTTAATCCATTCATGGTCTTGAATAAGTCAGCAAGCATAAGTCTAAGGCTAGTGAGTGACTGGTGTTTTCGGGGGAGACTCCCTAGAGCTGGAGAGAAATACCTTAAGGCACGGGATGAAAAATCCCAAATCTTCCAGGAAAAATGTCAGCATTATATGTATTTGCCACACAGAACAGAACAAAAAATTCCTTAGGGAATCACTCGCCTACCATAGTCACTATACTACTCAGAACGCCTGGCAGCCACCAAATCAAACATAGGAAAAGGAAAATTTATAGCTTTAGAATGTGGTAGAGACTAATATCCATAACGTACCATCCTAGAACACACTGTGTTCTAAAATTTAAGCCCAATTAAAATCTGAATATTAAATGAGGAAAATAATTTGATTTGTTCTTCTATCCAAAGTTGTGGTCTAAAAGCAATAAGACCACCATCCATTATACCTGCTTTGGGGAAAATGCACTCCTGTAGCCACTAGGGGAGCTCTCACCTCTTCTGGGCCCAGCTAAATAATTATGTTACGCATTCTAACAAGCTTTATTATCTGTGTCAATAAGCCCTGCTTTTACACTAACACTCCTGTAGCCACTAGGGGAGCTCTCACCTCTTCTGGGCCCAGCTAAATAATTATGTTACGCATTCTAACAAGCTTTATTATCTGTGTCAATAAGCCCTGCTTTTACACTAACACTCCTGCTGAGAGGCTAGTTTGATTACCAGTCTTGCCCTTGTCATTAGGAACACATGAGAATTTGCGCAGTGCTGTTTCACAGTGGATTCTCACTGGTTTTCCCCAAGACTGGTACGATACATTTTATTCAGTTTCATACCACAGGTTATTGCAAGAGGGATCAATTGGTTTACTTTTATACTGGTGCAAGGAAACTATTATTATGATGGTGGGTTATCAAACACAGTAGCTGGCTACCTCAGACATAAGACGCCCATTACGTACCTGTGTATCACCTATATGGGCTTGGAATCTGTATATCAATTGAAATAATTATTCACAGCCCAGGTAGCATCATGTTATTGTTTCAGCGTTGAAGTATAGTTAAATGCATTGAATTATGGTCAGTGATAAATTATCAGCATTGAAACTGAATTGATTTTTGGTCAGATGTTCAATATTGAAAAATTAATGGTGGCGAAACCTTGATATAAAGTGACTTTTTCAACATTGAAAATAAGATGCTGAGTTAACATCAATATTATTGAAAATAAAAATGGAAAAATGAATTTATGGGGTGCGGCATGATGGTGCAGTGGTTAGCACTGTTGCCTCACACCTCTGGGACCCGGGTTTGAGTCTCTGCCTGGGTCACATGTGTGGAGTTTGCATGTTCTCCCCATGTCGTCGTGAGGTTTCCTCCGGGTACTCTGGTTTCCCCCCACAGTCAAAAAACATGTTGAGGCTAATTGCAGTTGCTAAATTGCCCGTAGGTGTGTGTGTGAGAGTCACTGGTGTGTGAGTGTGCCCTGCAATGGGCTGGCCCCCCATCCTGGGTTGTTCCCTGCCTCATGCCCATTGCTTCCGGGATAGGCTCCGGACCCCCCGCGACCCAGTAGGATAAGCGGTTTGGAAAATGGATGGATGGATGATGACATAACTGGTCTGTGAACATTAGTGAGCATATGATGTAGGCTGTCCAGGAATGTAATAATGTGTGCAGTGTTACATGGGCCCAGGGTTGCATGATGGTGAACAGCACCGTTCTGACTTATAGCTGCGCACATAGTTATGTTACCACCACGCTGTCCTGGGACATTGGTTATGGCACCGTGTCCAGTAATGTTCCTGCCATGCCAACGCGTTCACTGTTTCTTTCAAAAGGGACTCTGTAAATGTGCTTCATCCTGATTCTGTTGCATGCCAGTACACGAGATAATGCAGAGATGCTCACATTGTTCATGTTTTGGGAGGTGGTGTCATCCTCTATTATACGCTGCTGTATTTCTCGTAGCCTAATGGAATTATTTGTGATCACCATATTAACTATATGGGTCTCTCGTTCTTCAGTGAACATTCTTCCTCTGCCCCCAGATTCTGGATGTCTAGCAGGTCTGTAGAGTAACCATTTCAGTTTTTACCTGTACAGCATTGTTGTGTTTCTCATTAGAGTATAGTACTATTACAAAACGTACTGTGAAGTAACTGTACTAACCGATTCTCATTACAGTATTGTACCACTACAAAACGTACTGTGAAGTAACTGTACTAACCGATTCTCATTACAGTATGGTACCACTACAAAACGTACTGTGAAGTAACTGTACTAACCGATTCTCATTTGGAACCGTCCTTATGATGCCTGCTACAGCATAGCGGCTCAGGTCAGGCTGAACCCATTGGCCAGCTTCCCTCAGGGTCATTCCATGGTTGATCACATGATCCACTGTTGTAGCTCTGATGACATCAGTTATTCTATTTCTTCTTACCCTTCCTCCTTCCTCTTCACCTCTTCATCCTCTAAATTCACCTCCTAGTCTTCATTAGTATTTTTAGTGGTGCAACGGATCACAAAACTAACGGTTCGGATCATATCACGGATTTTGAGTCACGGATCGGATCAATTTTCGGATCAGCAAAAAGGGGAGGAGTCAAATGTAATTTGCTTCTCATTTATTACAAGAACAGTATGGCAAGGAACTTTTGGTTTTATCAAAAATAACTAAAATAAATTACAAAAATAAAACCAAGAAATAACTGAAAAAGCTGAATAAATACAATTTTTAAATAAAATTCTCAATACTTGAATACTTCAATATTCTCTGTCCCAGATCCCTGCATGCATGAACCAAACAGTCACCTTTTACTGCTGTGCTGAGAGCTTGGACAGAGCAAAACTGTGGATCTTTGCAGTGGGGTCCAAGGACTGGGTTGAGAAACCCTGGCATAGAGGAGACTGCAGTGAGAGCCAAGAAAAAAAGAGATTAGAGAGGAAGGTAAAATGCTTCCATTAGCATGGCAAATAAGCTGCAAGTACAGACCCTGTGCTTCCATTACAAACAAAAAGCCTGTATGACCCTCCTAAACACACAAGTCAGATTAACTTAACCAGGGGAAATAAGCATAAAACTTGGCAAAGACTAGACAATGAAAAGGGAAGGTGAACATCATACTTACACAAACTTCTGCTAAAGCAAATGGACAAACCCCTTTTAACTGAATCAAGGTACTTTAAAAAATTTATAATTCAAAAATAAATCAATAAAAATTAAGAAAAACACAATCATGCGTTGAACTAATACTGCAGTCAGTCCTAAATGTTCCCATGACATTCTTTTCGTCACGACGCACACTCGGTACATACTGGTTAAAAACCATTTATAATCCTTCATGTATCAGTCTATGATGGAGCACCCCAACCTGGGCCGCCCATCCAACATGGCAGATTTCTGCCCCCTGGCCCCGGAGACTAGCAGACTAACCTCAGGAAACAGGGAACCAGGGGGACATGGGCCGCTGACTGGATGGGCGACTCCAGAATGAGGTGAAGCAGAAGGTAGACTCCACAGCAGAGGACCGAGGAATGTAGACCAAAACCAGGGAACCTGAAGTGGCAAGAACCACAAACCAGGACAGACATATAAAACCAAAGCAAACGCATCAGTGGCACAGCCCACCAGCTTGTGAAAGATGGCTACCTGGCATCATGAATCCCTTAATCAAAAACCTTTGTGATGGCAACTTTGCCACCCAGGACTGATCCCTTCTAAAGACCTCAAGTTTCAATGCAAGGTTTCTGAAATGTTTTGAAACATTAGTCCATGTGACTGCTGTGGTATTGTTCCAGGCAGGGAAAACAACTTAGGAGAAAATTTCCGTGCATGTTGGGTGTTTGTGGTACTGTTGGGCTGAGGGGGTAATTGAGTGACTATTAACCTTCAGCAAGGCCCCCAGCTCCCTGGGTGCCACTATGACTGGCTGCCCGTCACGGCCAGCTCACTCTGAGCAAGTTGGGGGAGGCAAAACGAAAATATCTTGATTGGGATCAATAAAAAGTATTAATTCTTATCCTACGGTCTGAGCATTCGGTCAATCCAAGTACAGAGAGTGGTAATGTGGACAATGCTGCTTGCATTTCCGGCCCAGCAAGGCCTGCTGCTGCTCCACAGTTATATATATTCAGCACTGACCTTTTTCCATTCAGTGGTTGTTAAAATAACTTTGTGTAGCCTAGTAATGGTGTAGTGTAATATTCTTTGGTTTGTAATATAAGGGATTAAATAATATCTTCCAAGTGAGATACAGGCCCTCCACATTTTCAGTGAAAGGAGACCAGACAGCATGAAAGCTCTTCCTACAGTTGCCTCTGCTGTATCTCAGATTTTCAAAAGGTAACATAGAAAACACATCTTTAACCTATTGTCTGAAGGCAGGGGGTCTGGAGGA